>NW_027226587.1:1200000-1501752 GCF_022539635.2 Chironomus tepperi
GATTCAATTTTCAGCATGATTCAATAGGTAGCTAATAATTATCACCAAATCATCTCTAAGCCTCCTTAAATTAATTGGAAAACTCATTAAATTATAATTATCTACTTAAATCCAAATCATTCATAATGATTCCTTTACTCTAAGCAAAAAATTTATACTAATAAGATAAATCAAATTAACATTACACACGTTTTGTTTACGGTAAGACATCGAGCATGGAGTTGAACTTGGAATTGTGAATGAATGAATTAATGCAACAGCAAATTATGTAAATTTTTTGTTTCTTTCGATTTTTTTTATTGCTGGAAAATTTCTCTATTCATACATGAAGTTCACGTACAAGAATCAATTAAATGGCAAATTTCTTTTTCTCTCGTTTAAAAGAAAATGCAAGTGTTTTGTGATGTTCAGCCTAGTAATTATTACTGCTACATATATTTTTGGTCTGATCATTAAAATGTTTTTGTAGTTCATTGATCTTAGATTAAGTCTTGCAGATCAATAATGTCAAAGATTGCTAAGTTGGAGATCTTTCCTTCAGTGTTGTCCAAACTATATGCTACAGCACTCTAGAGAGCCGCCGAATAATTTTGAAAATAACATGAACCGTGTGCCATGTGTGGTTTAGATCGAGACTTATCACTAAGGTGTGCCGTGGCACAAAGAGCTTTGGCAATACTGGCCTATATTGAATCAAGCTTTAGCTATTTGCTTATTACATCCTTTAATTCGAGAAGTAAAGTGCCGGAAGCTTAGTGACACTCCATACATCTAATTGCTCTAATGTATATATTTTTGTAGGTGGGGTAAGAAGGGGTGATATACGTCATTTGTAACTGTAGTGGATACGCAGCTCACAGATTCTATTGTGTTCTACAGATAGAAATGTCACCAAAGAAATGATGTGGATCCAAATGTGAGCTTTAGGTGTAGATTTTAACCCGAATTCTCACTTGCTAAACTGTCTTTAACCTTGTAACGCATATAATGCGCTCTGGATCTACGTTACGATCTGAACAGCCAAACTATAGTTTCTATTAAGTTCAAAATTCATTACCAGGATCAAAAACATCCAGCAACATCATTCCTTATCAGGAAATTTACATGAATTTCCAAAAACAAGCGTGAGATGCTGCGAAAAGCAAGAGAAACCCCATACCAAAAATTATTCATCAGAGCAAAAACTTAGCTTGATGCTCTTGTGAGAAATGCTGGCGAATACATTTTCTATGAGAATTTACTTCAACTATCCATTGTATGCCTTTTTTTACATGCCTTACCTTACCTTTATGTCTCGAAGTATAAAAGTGAATGTAGAATTAGGTGTTTCTTTAGTTTGATTTGAACTGTTGGATAGTGCATATAAATATAGTAATAATAAGTAGCCTTAGCTGATTTTTTATTTTAGTTAGCAAATATGTTGAAATATTCGGTTAGTTACAAGTTTCATTGAATAATTATAAGTGTCTCATTTCAATTCATTTCTTTATAAACATTAAAATTGTTAATCCGGATATATAAATTACCAAGAAGTAGAGTGAAGTTTATTGCATTGCTGAGTTTCCTAGAAAAATTATGCAAATTTTATTGTCAGACAAAAAAAATCTGTCAACAATCAAAGGAACTCATATGTGACAACTAAAGGACATAATATTGAGTTTTGGATGTCATAGGATACAAAGTCTTAACTAGGATATGCAGAAATCATGTCAAGTTACTTGCAATGAACTGATTTAATTATGCAATTTAAAAAACCAACGCCTACTATTTCTATTAATAGAATTCAAGCTGCGATAAAACCAAATTCATGTTCAATCGATTTATTAATATGCAAATTTCCTGGTCTTTAAAGAGGAAATCAGACAAGCAACAAAAAAATTTGTCAAACAATTTCGACGCATGATCATTGAACTTAATCTTGAAGAAATTGTTTAGGAAATAATCTCAAAGAAGTGAAAGCCAAGGATTTTGTGCAATTAAAATTGTTTCACGGGATTTTGCAAGAGAATTAAGCTCTGTGAACAACATTGTGTCAATATCAACATCGTTTCCTAACAATTATGACATGCTTGATTGGATTTGAAATATTTTAATTGAAGGAATAACATTGAAAGTTCCAGGAAAATTCAAAAGATTTTCTTAAATTTAAAGATTCTCAATTGTTTGACTTCTTCTAATGTTTTTAAAGCATTGAGTATTGAAGCTTTGGAAGTTCAATATTAATTGATTCAATCAATATTGACAGTAAATAACTCCCCTAGAAAATCCCATAAGAACAATTGCATTATGATACCAAACAATGGAATTTTAAATTTCATCAGTCGTGCCAATAAACAGCTTTCGATTGAGGCTTTCATAAACTATATTTAAGTCCAATTAAATTAAATTAAAAATTAATTGGAAATTACAAAACCAGACTTGAATCAATCAGATCGAAAAAAAACTTTTCCGTAGCAACAGAATCAGAACTAGACAAGATAATGCGATTAAGTAATAAATTAAGGAAGTGAAAGTAATAAGTTTTCATGCGATTAATATTAGTACATACATATATATCAACTATGCGAAATATTCTAACACAAAGGCTAGCCGTCCTTGACCAAAATCGTGAACGAATATTTATTGTGCTATGGTAATATACGAAATGGCATAAAGAATTTAACCATTAAATGATTTGGCCTGTAGAAAATAATTTACTATAAATATGAGGCTATTGGCAATTGTTGGCAATATAATACTTTATAGGTAACCAAACTTGAGATGAATTAACATTAAAGACATGCGGAATAAAAACATCTCAATCGTCATGACTTAATAAAATAGACAATAATTCAAATGAAGAAATACAGACGATTTAGACTCAGCTGAGATCAAATTAAAAAAAGTTCATGTCGTGTGTAAAGGTCGTGAAATGGCTGCTTGCTTGCTTTTGTGATACCATTACCATCAAATTTCATACTTTACTGCTTATTGTGCATGAGACACTCAAACTGTACAGGAGAAGAGAAAAAATTAACAGTTTAAGATCATTATTAATTTGTTGGCATTATGCCGTGTAAATACGGCGTCTTATTAAGCTGAGACATATTTCTACTCTTTTTTCAAGTTTATTTCCACATATCTTGAGTGCATTATTTCGCTATCGCTACTGTTAAACTCTATACTTGTGTTGCATAATGACTCCTCCTATGCATTTTGATGAAGTGAATTAGAGACACTCGATAAGCTTTATAAATGATCTATATTTATTTTTTCTTTTAATGGTGTCTTGTGGTTATGTTTTGAACATTTGTGAACTTTTAAGAATTTTTAAGCTTTTATTTCCATATTTATTGATTTAATACCTTCTTTGTGACTCATAAAGTAATCCTCAACTTCCTATTTCCTTCCAGTTAATCGTTTTATGCTTAGGAGTCTGTTTAGCCCAAGATTATGATGAATATCGACCAGAACCTAGAAGCTTAAGCAATGCAAATCGATTCCAATTTCAACAACAAGAAGCTAAATCAACAACAACGGAAGCTCCTGTAGCAATTTTAAAACAAATTAATAGACATAATGATGGTAAATTCAATGTCAAGTGACTTAAAAATTGTCATTAATCATTATAAATTAAAATTTGTTGTCTAGATGGAAGTTATACTTATGGATATGAAGCAGCTGATGGAAGTTTTAAAATTGAAACAAAAGCAGCTAATGGTGATGTTAAAGGAAAATACGGATATTTCGATGGTGAACGTGTTCGTGTAGTTGAATACGGCGCAGATCGTCATGGATTCCAACCTTCAGGCGAAGGAATCACTGTAAGTTCTCGGACATAATTTTGATGATTTGAATGGGATAATTTACACAATTTTACAGGTTCCACCACCTACATTAGTTGAAGACAGATTATTAGACGAAGAAGAATATGAACAGCCAAGACGACCAGTCGCACAAAAACCAAAAGTAATTCCTTTAAATTAATATAAAGCCATAAAAATTAATTTAATTAATTAATTCATTTAGCAACAACAACAGCCTCAATATCGTCCACAACAAAATTATGCTCCAGCTCCACAAAATAGACCACAGGCTCAGCCTCAACAATTTTACGATTACGAGGAAGAAGTTGTCGCAACAACACCAAAACCTGTTCAGCCACCTCGCCCAAAATATCAACAGCCTCAATATTCTGCCGCTCCAGTGCCGCCTCGCCCACAATTCGCAAATGCTGCACCGGTTGGCATTGTCTATGCCGATGCAAAACCTTCAAAATCATTCAAGCAACAGCAGCCACAATATGATGCATACGAAAATCGTCAACCAGCTCAATTTCCACAACAAGAATACAATCCATCACCAACACAAGCCCCACAAGCTCCACAACAAAATTACAATGCAAATCGACCAGCTGATTTTCCACTTTTTACACCAGTGAACTCACGTGCTGATGTCTTCAAGAAGGCACAGAAAGTAAGATCTGTTTATAAAATATCTCATAGACGAAAAGGTTTTAAGAAACGAAAAATAACAGCTAAAAGAAAGAAGAATAATGTTTATTTTGTCGTCCGCAAGAAGCGACGATTCTATTTTTAACAGACTGTCTAACTGACAGTCGAATTAATCATATCAATGTTAATCACTATCATGTTCAACTGATGCCAAAAACCGTTAAATTTAAAATAATTCAAATTTATTAAAATTATTATTATATTTACAGCCAAGTCCAGTTCCACCCCGTCCACAAGAGGCTTATACAGAAGCTTTTGCCCCACAACAATCATACCAGCCACAATATTCCGCACCACAACCCCAACCCCAACCTATTCAACAACAACAACCCCAAAGACCCTCATATGCACCAAAACCACAATCACGTGGTACAAGCATTTTAGATCAGCTTCAAAAAGACTATGCACTTCCACAAGGTGGTTCAGCAGCATTGCACGATATTTCATTTGGATATTCATTGCAATGAGTGTCTTGAGTGACAAACTATCTCTTTACTGATGATCTTTAATTCCTTTCTGAAGTAAAAAAATTACTCTAATTTATTCGAGAAATAAATTTCTAAAAAGATTTATTTAAAAACATAAGAAACATTGTATTTAATTATATACATACTACATACTTCATTTTCAGGAATAATGAACGGATTTAACTGACTCTTTTATTTAACTGTATTTAACTGTAAGATAAAATTTAAAATGATTCCTTTGGTTTAACGTGTTATTGCAAATAATCCGCGTGAAAATCGTTTGTTTACGTCAAAAAATATGTAAATAAACTGTTTATATCCACATTTTCCAATGTTTTCTACAATCATCACGTAAAAGTTAATTAATCTTTAAGTATTAGCTTATACTGAGCTCATGTCATTGACTTTTTAAGTTATAATTTGATAAAGTTTTAAAATTATCGCAAAGGTAACTGACACGAATAATTCTTTTCAAATTTTGTTCGTTATTTTCCATATATTTTCTCACCAAAATCAAGTAAAACTGAGAATTTAACGGTTTTTTAAAATTTGAATTGATTTATGAGTGTTCAGTTCCTCCTCTTTTTAAACACACTGAACGCACTCTAAAAAGCGTCTTTTTCAGTAAATTGCAAAAAATAAAAATATTAAAATAATTAATAGAAGTCAACAATATCAACATATATTTCAGTTCATTTGATGTAGAAGCATCAAAAAAAGATGAACGCATTTTTAGAGTTCATCGAAATCGATAACTTTAAAAGTTATAAAGGAAAAGTGATTATTGGCCCATTAAAAAAGTTTACAGCAGTAATTGGACCAAATGGAAGCGGTAAGAAACATTAATTAAACTGTTAATCAATAGATACTAATGTATTTTAATAATTTAAGGTAAATCAAATTTTATGGATGCCATTTCATTTGTTATGGGAGAGAAAACAACATCACTTCGTGTCAGAAAACTTGGAGATTTAATTCACGGAGCATCCATTGGACGTCCAATATCCAGACATGCATCAGTAACTGCAAAATTTAAATTAAGTGATGGAACCGATGTCAGTTTTTGTCGTACAGTATCTGGATCAGGTTCAGATCATCGTATTAATGGCTCGAGTGTTACAAGTTCAGTTTATGCTACAGAATTAGAGAAACTGGGCATTAATGTTAAGGCAAAGAACTTTTTGGTCTTTCAAGGCGCTGTTGAGAATATTGCAATGAAAAATGCAAAAGAACGTACTCAATTATTTGAAGAAATTAGTGGATCTGGATTGCTTAAGGATGAATATAATTCCTTAAAGCAGGAGATGATGACTGCTGAAGAAGAAACACAATTTACCTACCAGAAAAAGAAGGGCGTTGCTGCTGAACGAAAAGAAGCAAAATTAGAAAAGCAAGAAGCCGAAAGATATGCTCGCTTGCGTGAGGAATATACAGAAAAGCAAGTTATATTTCACTTATTCAAGCTATACCATAATGAAAAGGACATCCAGCGTTATAATGATGATCATAAATCAAAGCAACAAGAATCCAAAAAGCTGGAAGACAAAAAGACTCGTGCCGATGAAGTATTGCGTGACAAAAAGAAAGAAGGTGGAAAGATTGCAAGAGATTTAGCTAAAATTGAGCAGGATATTCGAGAAGCTGAAAGTGATATGAATAAGAAACATCCATTGTATATTAAAGCAAAGGAAAAAGTCGCACATACACAAAAGAAACTTGATGGAGCTCTAAAAACCCTCGAACAAGCACGAAAAGCAGATGAAGCACATCAATCAGACATCCGAAAGCTCGAAGATGAATTGAAAATAATTGTTGATAAAAAGAAGAATTTCGAGCAAGAGATTGCACTTGATTCAAAGAAACGAGGCAGTAACATTCATTTGGAACAGGACTTCCTTAAAGAATATGATCGTTTAAAGCAACAAGCCGATCTCAAATCAGCAAAGTATCTCGCAAAATTAGACAGCATTAATCGAGAGCAGAAATCAGAACAAGATTTGTTAGACTCTGAAATCAATAAAAAGTCACAGCTGGATGAAACGTTCAAAAAGTACAGCAGTGAGAAGGAAGAAGCAGTTAAGAGAAAAGAGAAATTAATTGAACATATTAAGTCAAGTGAAGCACAACTGCATGAACAGATGAGAAATAAGGAAGAATTGAGTAAAGATGTTGGATGTTCTCGTGAACGTCAATTAGAGCTACAACGTGAAATTCAGGATGTCAATGATCAACTTGGTGATGCCAAGAATGACAAACATGAAGATGCTCGCCGAAAAAAGAAGCAAGAAGTCGTTGAAATGTTTAAACGTGAAATTCCTGGCGTTTATGATCGAATGATTAACATGTGTCAGCCTACAAATAAGAGATACAATGTAGCAGTAACAAAGGTTTTGGGTAAATATATGGAAGCAATTATTGTCGATACTGAAAAGACAGCACGAAAATGTATTCAAATGCTGAAAGATCAAAAATTGGAAGTTGAAACTTTTCTACCTCTCGATTATTTACAAGCTAAGCCGTTAAAGGAACGACTAAGGTAAGTTGTCTGCTGATTAAATTTGAATTTTAAAAAATTTGTACGGTTTTGTAACATTTTATTTGAAAATCAGAACCATACAAATGTTTTAAAATTCATTTGAATTTCAAAAATCCGTTAAAAATTCATTCAATCTATATCTCTTCCACAGAACAATTCAAAGTCCAAAAGGGGTCCATTTAATTTATGATGTCCTCAGATTCGATCCACCTGATATAGAACGAGCTGTTTTATTCGCAACAAATAATGCATTGGTTTGTGAGACACCTGAAGATGCTATGAAAGTAGCATATGAAATGGATCGTAGCCGATATGATGCACTTGCTTTGGATGGAACATTTTATCAAAAATCTGGTATTATTTCTGGTGGTTCTCATGATTTGGCGAGAAAAGCTAAACGTTGGGACGAAAAACATATGAATACATTGAAATTACAGAAGGAGAAGTTGAATGAGGAACTTAAGGATGTGACGAAGAAGACACGAAAACAGAGTGAATTAACAACAATTGAATCTCAAATTAAAGGTATTGAGAACCGTTTAAAATATAGTAAAAATGACTTGTCGACAAGTGACAAAACAATTCGTGATTATGATCGTTGGATGAACGATCTTCAAAAAGAGCTTGACCTTATTGGACCAAATATCAGCGAGATTGAACGTCGTATGATGAATCGTGATGCTAAGATTCAGGAAATTAAAGGAAAGATGAATACTGTCGAAGATGAATATTTCAAGAGTTTTTGTAAGAAAATTGGCGTTGCTAATATTCGTCAGTATGAGGACCGTGAATTGGTATTACAGCAAGAACGTGACAAGAAACTTGCCGAATTTGAACAACAAATTGACCGAATAAATACAAATTTAGATTTTGAGCGTAGCAAAGATACATCTAAAAATGTACAGCGATGGGAACGAACAGTTCAAGATGATGAAGATTCATTGGAATCGCTTAAACAAGCTGAAAAGCGTCATCGTGATGAGATTGATAAAGATAAAGAGAAAATTGAAACTTTAAAGTTAGAGAAACAGAATAAAAAGAAGCTTGTCGATGAAATGGAAGAGGATACATCCAAAGCACGTCGTGATGTTGCTTCCTTAGCAAAGGATATTGCCTCACTTTCCCATCAAATTCAATCAATTGAGAATAAAATTGATACAAAAAGGAATGAACGATTGAATATCCTGCGTCAATGTAAAATGGATGACATCCAGATTCCAGTGGTCGGCAAAGGAAATCTCGATGATTTTCTAACAGACCAAGACACGTCAGATCCATCAACATCAAGTAATATCCAATCAAAAATTAATGACATACAAGTTGATTATCGATTGTTGGCTAGAAATTTGAAGGATATTGATGAGCCTGATCAAGTCAAAAAGTCAGGTGACTCACTTAATAAGGAACTGCAGCAGAAACTCGATACAATTGAGAAGATTCAAACGCCAAATTTAAAGGCAATGCAAAAACTTGATGCAGTCACTGAAAAAATTCAAACGACAAATGAGGAATTTGAGAATGCAAAACGAAAAGCTAAGAAAGCCAAGGCAGCATTCGAAAAAGTCAAAAATGAGAGAATCGCTCGATTCAATAAATGCCTGAATCACATTTCGGAAGCAATTGATGGAATTTATAAGGCATTGTCGAGAAATGATGCTGCACAAGCATTTTTGAATCCTGACAATCCAGAAGAGTCTTACATTGACGGTATTAACTACAATTGTGTAGCACCTGGCAAGCGTTTCCAGCCAATGAGTAATCTTAGTGGTGGTGAAAAGACAATTGCTGCACTTGCGTTACTTTTTGCTATCCATAGCTATCATCCATCACCATTTTTCGTTCTTGACGAGATTGATGCTGCACTTGATAACACAAATATTGGAAAGGTCGCTAAGTATATCCGTGAACAGCATGACTTACAAACAATTGTCATTTCATTGAAGGAAGAGTTTTATGGACATGCAGATATTTTGATCGGAATCACACCACAGCCATCGGATTGTTTAGTGTCTCGTGCATTTTTATATGATTTAACTAATTTTGAGAGTAATGAGTAGATGAAAGGATATCCTTAATAACAACAATTTTAAGTAATTTAATTGATTTTTATTAAAATTATTATTTAAATTTAAATGTCTACAAATAAATTTTAGAAAAGCTGTATTTATAACAAAGTTCCTCTGGGTTTCTTAACTTTGACAACTTCCTCTTCTCCTTGATCCTTTGCTTTTTGCTTTCTTCTTTCCAGCTGTTTCTCAATAATCTTAGCATTCATAGCAAATGACTCGGCTATTTCCTTCTCAGTAATCTCATCATTTTCTTCCTCAATTGTCGATACAGTCACGCTGCTGAACTTACCAAGATTTTTGATCTGTTTCTTAACAAATACTTTCTTTTGTTGTGGTGCGACGTTCTTGGAACCATCCTGTGAATCTTTAGCTCTTATTGACTTTGAGATTATGAATGTGACTGCTGGATTATCGAATGTATAGAAAAGTGGAAGTTTGCACTTTTTGCAATTGAATCTCTTTTGCATTTCAATTCCTTTTGATCGTTTGATGTAGATTTTGTCTGGATTATCTTGATTGCATGTAATTTTGTATGCTATTTTTGTGGAATCAAGTACTCTTGCACCATCTTCCTTCCTTAATGGAAGTTTCTCTAGGATCGATATACTCTTGTTTGAATTCTTCTCTGGTTCTGATAGAATCAATGACAGCTGTCCACAGAGGCAGAAAAATGTCTTTAATCGTTCTTCCTCATATTCATGCTTAAAATCGTCTCTTTCCTTTGATGAATCAGAACAAACTATACTTTTTGATATGATTTTCGGCATTTTTAAACGATTTGATAATTGTCTTTTTACTGGATGATTTGATTAGTTATGATATTATGTTTGTGATGTACTAAAGTCCTGTATTTAACTTTATTTCTTGAATTAATAAAAAATTGTAAATTTTCCAATATTTTTGTTTTGATTTTCTTCAGTGAGCAACTGCCTAGCAAACTTTTTGAAATAATGAGTGAGGTTATGATTGTGTCTTTTTGTCTGAATTTTCTTAAAATACTTGCTAATGATGGTTTGAGACATTATTCATACAGCTATGAAAGCTGATTAAGTAAAAAAGATTATTATAATGATGATTAGGTAGTAAAAATTAGTGTTGACTTTAAAAAAGTTGATAAATTATTGATTTTTTGCTAGGACAAAATCCATTATTGATCAAGGATTGCGCATATAAATTTAAAATTTAAAAAACCGTTATTTTCATAACAGACATTTATCTTAGTAATCCATGAATTACTTAATTTTAAAAGTGTTAAAAGTAATCTCAGAATGCGTTTAAAGCAGATGGCAAATTACACAAATCAAAACAATGAAAAGTACCGATGCATAAGAAAATAAGCAAGAATCCCCCTAAAAACTGAGCAAAAAGTTCGTTAATAAAGTGAGCAACTTCAAAATAAGTGAGCGCAAAGTGAGCGATATTTTGAACGCGTTTTGCTGTTTCTCTAGAAGCGTTAAAAAAATTTCATTTTAATATTTTAGTAACATAACTTTCTTGAATTTAATTATTTACAATAAACTTTCCGGTATTTTAAAGTTTCTAAAAGAAATTAAACATATTTAAAAGTGTGGAGAACTCTATATAGCTAGTTAAATTAAGTTTTCCAAAAAATCAACAGTTTGATATTAACGCGTTTTTATCAAGTTGAAGATCAGGAACTATTTTTTTTAGCGCAAAGCATCATCTTAATTTTTTAGTTAAAAAAAGACTTTAATTATAATATTTCTAATATCTAATATAGTTGAATCAATTGATAAAATTGTAATAAAAGTGAACTAATTGGTTATTGATACAAATCCAATTGTTTTAGTTGAAAAGTGATTAAAATTTGATGGATGAGACAAAGAAAAATAAGAAAATGAACGTGTTTAAATCTTAAAATTCATAACTATCAGCGTTAACTCGATTATATCTGAATCAATTCATTAAATAAGCTAAAAGATTAATAAAGTTTCGTACAATAAATCTCAAAGGAAAATGGTTCGAGGTAAGTTAAACTACAGAAAAATGATCAAAACAAAATGAAGCGCACTAAAAAATGCTCAAAAGTTTGACAAAGTTTTGTGAATTAATGATGGCCATAAAATCCATCAAGAATAGCATAAGTCAATCAACTAATTGGCAATGTATAATTTAATCATATTTGTTTGTAAAATTACGAGAGATTTAGGAAATAGTTTAGACCTTGAAGTTGTTTGGGGTTTATGTCTATGTCTCTTTCTTTTTTAAAGTTCCAGCTACTATATCGCGTAAAAGAATGCTTCGCATTTTACACGAAAAAAAATAATATATATGAAAATATACATATTCCATGTTATTTTTGATTTTCTTTTTTATTTCATTCTTCCAAGCCTTCCAAATGCATAAAGTTCGCTTGCACGATTCTATTACAGTACAAAAACTAATTTTTTTTTGTTTTCAATATTAAACTTCTCGCTGTCTCTATTTTACATAAATAAAATTTGTTCGAGAAAAAAATAACCACTTTTTGATATTAGAACATTTTATCGTGGCCGGTAGAAGTGAGATGGAACTATACAGAATGTTTAAAAATATCACCTACATCACATCCGATCACATCACATTAATAAAAAATCATTTACACGCATTTTCTTACGCTATAGTGTGTTTAATGTCGCGTATTGATATTTATTTATTGGGCCATTTCCTACTGAACAAAACATATGTAATTGACTGCATATCGCCTTCTTTTGTCTTTCTTTAAGTAAAAAGTCATATGCTCGAATATTTCTGTGTGACGCAATAATCATCGTTACTGTCGGCATTCGATCTGTTTTGATGGTTAAATGCTGTAAACATTATTTTATGTTTATGAACTGTACAAATGTTTTAGTTGGACAATTAAATATTGAAAGCTATACAATTCCAATTAAAATTCCGTCAAAACCATACAAATGTTTTATGTTGACGGCTAAAACAATACAATTCCATTTAGAATATCACCAAAACCATACAAATGTTTTCAAGTCCAACATTGAATTTCATGTAAACATTTTAATTAAATCCATGTCCATAAAATTCACATAACTAGCATTCCAGCTACAAATTAAGATTAATTACCTTGAATTCCGCCTTATTCTTACATCTCATGACTCGTCAATTTTTCTCTCAATGAAGAAATGTTTCAGCTCATCAATTGCTTTTAAGATAAGACACAATTGTGCATCTTATTTTACTTCCTTCACTTTTTTCTTCGCATATTACGCAATCGACTCTCATTGCGTCTTTAATTTTTCATTATCATGCCAATACACAAAACAAGTGTCCGCAAAATCGAGCAAGAAGAAATCTTTATTTTATTTAGCCACACATGAAATGCAAACAGACATAGTAATGTGGGATTAGTTTGTAATAACCATAATCACAGATATGCTAATTCGTTATACTGTATACTGATTCTTAATTTTTAAAATTTTATTAAATTCTAGGACGTAAACCGCGAGTTCAAAAAGCAAACAGTACAGCAACATCACCATCAAAGAAACTTCCGACAAATAATTTGCTTGTAAATGCATTGTTTGAGGCACATGACAGTGCATTTAGTAGTCCGAAACGAAAAGAATCAAAGATTGATGGTGTACTGATGGAAAATGGCGCTGGAAAGCTTGTAAATGGTAAAGTTAAGCCATTTCGTCCAGCAACACGTTCAACAAGAAAGATTAATGAATATTTTGCCAAATTACCAGCCAATGGAATAATTCGTGTTCAGAATGGACATTCATCACATTCACATTCAGATGATAGCTGTGACTCGATACAGCTTGACTCAAGTTGTGAAATTGTTGAACATATAACAGAAAATGTTCCACCAAATAATATCGAGGATCACGCAATACAATTAAAGCAACAGAAATTATCATCAAATGGACCTATTTTAATGCCTGAAGCTCAATTAGCAAATTCAAACTTATTTTTACAAGAGCCAGTGTTAAAATTACAATTTGATAAAAGTGAAGCCGTTAGTAATGTGACAACAACATCAACAACTATAAAGACATCATTCTTATCAACTGAAATAAATACAAAATTTCAAACTCTGCCACCAACTGAATATATCAATAAAGTACTCAATGTAAATGGATCTCATGATGATAATAATGATACAGTTACAGATGAGCATAAACTCGCATTCTTACTTAATTCAGACAGTAATTCCAGTGATTCTGGTGTTGTTATAAATGGTGATTCCGATGGTCCTGATAATTTACTCAAATCACCATTACATCTAACTGGAAAACGTCATAAACCAACAACACCACATCGAATGATTTTATGTCCATCAACAATCAACGTTGCACCAATTGTTGTTCATCATACTAATAATAATAATAATAATAAGCAAGATGCTGAAATTATTCAACCGTCAAGAAGTCGTGCAAAGACAAAGTAAGATTCATTGCCTTATTTCTCATTCAATTTAAGACATAAATTTTTTCGCGTAATTTTTCACAAAAATGACAGCTGCAAATGAGTTCAAAAACCTCACAAATTGACTTTGAGTCATTAATTTTTGAGGTTATTGATCTTGTTGCTTCTAAGTAGCTTAATTTATGTGCACAAAAAAAATTCATCCAGCACATTCTTAATTCCAATAATTAATTCAACAACATTTACAGACTTCCATTATCAAGTCAAGATGTTGTTCATCAAGACCACGATTATGACATTAAGAAGCCTGAAGAGGCAAAACCAGTAAAGACTGCACCACCAACAGATAACAATAAGAAAGTCACAGAGTTCTTCACAGTTCGTCGAAGTGTGCGAAAAACAAAGAAGGAAGTACAAGCAGAACGTATGAGGAATATCGAGCAGGCTATTTTTGAGGAGAGAGAGGAAGGATTGGCAGTAAGTAGCTGTTGCTATTGTATCCATTCATGTTGCTTAATATCTACATTCATTCTAGGTTAAAGAATTTCCATGTAAAGGCCGCGGAATTGTCACAACGAGACCGTTTCAACGAGGTGAATTTGTTGTCGAATATATTGGCGATCTTATATCCATGGCCGAAGCTAATAGACGTGAGAAAAAGTATGCAGCAGATGATAATACGGGTTGTTATATGTACTATTTTAAGCATAATGATCAACAATATTGGTGAGTTTAATTTCCACCTCAACGGTTTTTCGATATTCAAAATTTTAACGAATTTAAATTTAAATTTTTAAACTCCGTTAAAATTTGAATTCAAAAAGATCGTTAAATTTTCTTTTTAATTTATTAATTCAGTAACTAATATATGAACATTTTACATCCAAAATCTAGTATTGATGCAACAAAAGAGACTGGAAAGTTAGGCCGATTAGTAAATCATTCCCGAAATGGAAATCTGATAACGAAGACCGTGATGATTGGAAAAGATCCACATTTAGTTCTAATAGCAAAAGATGATCTCCCTGCTGGAGTTGAATTAACATATGATTATGGCGATAGATCAAAGGAATCGCTAATACATCATCCATGGCTCGCGTTTTAATGTTTTTCTTATGAATTGTAAAACGAAGTTGAAAATTCATAGAAACAGAAAATTTTTTAACGCTTAATTTTTCCATGTCTTAATACTTTTTTATTTTTTTCTTTCTTCATCGTTTTAAGATGCATAGAAATTACTATTGCTTATTAATTATGTAGATGTTAAAAATTGATATTTTTGGACTTTTATAAATTAAAAGGATTTTAATGATTTTTTGAGAGAGGAATTGCAGTTTAACTTAGTGCATATCATTCAGAAAATGTGCCAAAAGTCATCAGCAATGATAATTATTAGTCGATATTAAATTCAATCCGAAAATGCCCAGTTAAAGATATAAGATAAAGCACAGCAGCTAATCTAAATTCATTGAACTGAACATGATGATTTTATTTTCTGAATTAATTAATTGAAGCTATAGATTACTAATTATTTGCATGCTCTGATCAGACTCAAATTGTCGATTTACTTTCTGAAATACCTAAAATTGTTAAAAATAGGAACTGAATTTCTCTCTCATAAGTCATTAAGTCCTGCCCATAAATCTAACGTTACGAGAATTGTTTCACACCAAAGGTTGACAAAAAAGAGATATTTTTTGACATTGCTGGCTAATTGGACATAATGATTATCATCAAACTTAGACTGATGATCGATGATAAATCTTATTCCAAACTATTAGTTTTTATAATGATTCATAAATTTTATTATGATTTTGGATTTCTGCAAAAAATTTTATTTTTGAAAATTGCCATAAAAAATTGAAAAAAGTTTTGGAAATGAAAAAAGAAAAATAAATAAGTTAAAAAAAATACAAATAGAAAGTTGACGATGAAAATGCCTTAAATATGGATTAAAGACATAAAAAAAATACACGAATGTATTTTGAATATTCAATTATGCTTAATATAATAACTAAAAAGAGAAACACAAATGAAAAAAAGTAAGGATTGAATTCAGGAAATGTATCTCACATTTTTTATTTCTAAATAGATATACATGATAAAGTCAACGGAACAATACGAGAATCAAAAGAATGAGCCTTTCATTCTTTATCTTTCAATGCTGACACATAAAGTTCCTTCAACATGGAGTTTTATGTGCTTTATTTCATAGAAAAAATAGAACATTTTTTTTTGCACCCACCACTAATTTATTTCCACACCAGACCCTTGTGCTTCATTACCAATAACATTTAAACACACAAAAATGTGCATAACAATATTTATGCAATTAATATAAGAATACAAATAAACCAATAGCCGAAATTGATTGGATTTGATTAATAAATGATGTGTGTTGTGGATGATTATCGAGACTTTTTGAGGCAAATTATGTGAGGAATGCAATAATTGAATATTTAACGGTCATTTTAAATTTGAAATTGTTTAAAAACATTTATAAGGTTCTCAAACATACATTGTGATTTTAAAACATTTGTATTGATTTTAGTCATTTGTATAGATTTTGGTCAATTTGTCAATACTGTTGAAGCTATAATACTTTCTAAATTTTTTAATGTCTCTTTATGACCACATTTGAAGTTTTACAGTTGAAAATCAAAACCAAGTGCACTAAAGCGTGCACTGCTTACTTACAGTCTCAATGATGCTAAAAAAAATAATTAATCCACATCTACTCATTATGTCAAGTCCAATAAACTTTAGCGCACCCTCAAGAAACTAATAATTATAGTTATCATAAAGTAGTTAATAAATTTACAATAATTATATTGAAAAACAAAAAAAAAAGGAAGAGCATCAACACATAAAAACACACAATCGCGTTAACTTAAATACATTATAATTTATGTTCTATAAAAAAACTTTTATTAGTTTCTAAAAAATTATATAATTTAGTTTCATTTAGAAAACGGAAAAATGCAATCATTTAATATCAAATTTAACTGCCTAACTTATAGATAAAGAATTGATGTTTAATTAATTTAATTAAAAAACAAAAATTACACATTATATGACAGATTATTAAACATCATCATCATCTGCCTAAATTATGACTATTATCGATAAAGGAAAACGGAGATTGCAGATCAATTATAGTTTAGTTAACTATTTTAACATAATCTAATTAATATAATTCAGCTTTAGATTTATTTTATCTCTTAACATGTAAGAAGCAACAACAATTATTTACTGAGAGATGAATGATTAGATATGTTATTTTTGACTTGAATAAATGTACGAATTTGAAAAATTTAAAAGTTGAACATTTTTATTGAATTTTTTCAGTTTTGTAACGGTCTTTTTGAATTTAAATTGCCTAAAAATAAATTGCAGTTTTTTCCCTGATGTATTCAGCAAATTCCTTCATAACGTTCATTTGAAATTTGAATAATATTTATTTGTAAATTGTTGAATACCCCTTTTCATACAAATAATCAGTCTGTACATAAACTTTGATGAATCAACATCGTAAATAGGATTCGGAAAAAGATAAACTGATACAGTTATCTAAAATTTGCTATCTGGATTTATTTAGCACATTTTTCTTCTTGATTTCAATCACTTTTATCAGTTCAATCTCAAAATAAGGTTTAAATTGCCAAATTTTAATATCACTGACTATTTACATGAAAGAGAAAAAAGGAAGCAACAAAGATCGTTGTTAGGATTGTTCAGCTAGTGATCAAGAATTGTCTCATTGAAGCAGCTGTAACAGATGAAGAAAAAGAGATTTTCGTTTTCAAAACAAACCACGTGTTTTGGACTCTCAATCAGTAGTTGTGATTGACGAAAAGATCGATATTGCCTTGTCGTCCCAACATTTTTGGAACAGAAATTTCATTCCGCGTTGTTGAATCTGATGCATTTAGAAAATTGGTTCGTGAACTCAATCCAGAATATGGAAATTATGGATGATCCATAGAAATTTAATGCACACAATTGCTTGAACAGAATCATTCAAAATTGGACAAGCAGACTTGTTGCTTAAATCACAAAAATGTAGTATCACTTTGACTTGAGCAGCAGAATTATCCTAAAATTTTTCAAAGTAACAAGAATTTGTCAAAGCCATCCTTATTGATTCTTGTCCTTTTAATCTGTTTCAAATTGATCATAAAGAAAGTTGTGCATTGAAAGCCATATGCAGATTTAAAATTGATAAATGTCAACAACATGAAAATCCAATCAGCTTTCAAATCGAGTGTGAAGAAGTGAATGACAAAATAAATGATGAAGACTACTATCAGCAATCATTTATGCCATATACAGACATACCGAAGTGATTGGAGTGAACGAAAAACTTTAATGACAATGAGAATAAAAAAGAAGCGTAGACTGCACAGTGATTTATGGATCATCGCATCATTGGAAGCGTTGAAAAATGATTGCATTAAAGATATGCTTTATTGTGCTTTATCCTATTATAGACTTTATATTGTGCAGTATGATACTGCTTCCATATACTTACATGTCAGTTCATATGGGATGTAAAAAAAATTGACTTCAATTGAGATGCATTTATGTCGGAAATTTGAGCTGGAAGTTTACTGAAAAATGGAACTGACTTTGTAATTCATAGATATTATGATTATTACAGTACAATTGCTAGTCATTGTTATATTTCGTTGAAAATTCAGCTTCATAATCCAATTTTTCAGCAACAGCAACAAAGGATTGTAATTGGAAAAAAAGGCTTAAAAATTGTATGTGCCATTTAAATTTCCAACATTATTATTATTACCTTCGTCCCAAACAAGCCGTACCGGAATTAACAATAAAATTGTAGCTTTTATGTACCCAATGTAATTGTGAATTTATTGCAATAATAACCCACTTACCCATATCCAGAAGCATACAATTATAAATTTTATTGAGACAATACAAAAAGGAAGCATCAAATAATATGAAGGATATTTGCTAGCTTATCAGATAACAAATAAATGACTTTGCTTTAAATTGCTCTATTGTTCTGTATAGGAATCTTATAAATTTTATTAGTTGATGGTAAGATTCCGTACAGATGATAAGACAAAAAGCATTACAAAAGTATGACAATGCCAAGACAATTTCTGTCTCGAGTTCTAATTTTAAAAAAGTTACAATAGGATATGAATGCAATCAGTTGGAAATGAAAAATAGTTGGAGCTTAATTTGCTAAAAGGATGGAGGTCATTTGATTTAATAAGTTTAGTTCCAATGAAAGCTGTTGAAACTCTCGGCTGGGTTTAAATTAATAAAGTTTTTGCTTCCTTTAGAGCTTTTAAGAATTCGGAAGTAATGGCACTTGATGATTACTTTCTATTGATCCAATGTGAATCGTAGGAAGTGAATAAAGTTATTGAGGTGTCTATTCTTAGCTGAGATAGCAATCTGTTCTGGCTGCATTTGTTGCAGATGTCCTTACTTCTTTGCAAGAGAAAATGTTATTGTTGGTTTTTTTCCAAGCCACGGGCTTTTACAACCTAATTCTAATTTTTATATTGGATTGAACCATGGTCGTTAGAACGGTAGTCCGACGCTCTAACCACTTGAACATTGTCGCTTTCTCGCTGCTAATGTTATTGCTGGGATAGATACACAAGTTTGTTACACAACCTTGAATGGAATACACAAGGTAAACGACGACCAGGAGCTCCAAAAGCTACTTGACGCAGAACAGTAATGAAAGGATTTCAGCTCAACGTACGGACTGAAAATTTGCCAAACTAGGCGACAGTGACAGCAAAAGAGTCAGATGGAAAGGCTTCTGCTGTAACCTAAGCTCTACATAGGAACATGGTTGCAGTAAGTAAGTATCTTCTATGCATATCATTTCATTCTCTTTTTTCCAACAATCCTGAAATGGGAAGCGTGAAATGGGATGGAATCAGATGTTACTAAGCAGTCGAAGTGACTTCAACTCTTGTCGTCAACATGATGACGATCTTACTGTTGTTCTGTTCGGGCTTAGTTTCAAGTTTTTCAAATAATTTGATACAACACATACATATGCAGTTCAATGACCCCTTATTGGATTTAGATAATCGATGCCAACAATGAGCTACATTGTGTTATTGCTTTCATAGTTCTCCATCCTACAATACAATAAACAGCGTACAGACAATGCCATAAATGGATCTCACATGGAAGTTTAAAAATCCATAAAACTATCGTACTCAAAGGATTCTAATAATGTCCCACTCACGGATATACTTTATTTTAATTAAATTAATATTTCCCAAAATAATTACATCCATATTTTAGAATGACATCCGTAAAAATTGTCTAAGCTTAAGCGTCTGCTCGGTCATTTCATTGAACAATAATTCATTTTAATGCTGAAATTTTTATAATAGTGATAAAATTAAATAGTCACGTTTTTTAGTGCTGCTAGACTTCCATAAATGGCATAGCTTTTTTAAAAGTGGAACCTCCTCCCTTAGTGAGAACACTAAGCATATAATTTAAATGTTTAATGAGTAGAATTGTGCATGTTTGCATCATAAAGAACAATTTGCATTTCACACTTTTTTTTTTGGCTCGTTCCCATTTGTGCATGATTAATGATAATTTCACTTTGTTGGTAGTCGACGCAGAACAATGTTTAGGCAGGAAGGTCGAATTGAAGTTAAATTACTACTTCTACTGTTGGAATTGATAACTATATGTTCATTTTAGTACATGGAAATGCATTATTGAGCATGAAATTACCATGAATAATAACGTCCAATTCAGAGTTGCATAACATGCATCTGTGACTGTTGACAATTTCTTGATAATTTGTATGAATTTGGAAGGAAAACCATGCAAATTATCAAAAATTGGTTTTTGTCTGTCACAGGTGCCTGTTTAGCAACTCTGTTCCAATCAACATCAAAAAAGGGCGTAGAAAGTGATGGAAAATGCTGTGCCAGTTGATATGAAAATGCCTGAAGCTTCGCGATGTATGAAATAAAGAATTGAAACATTTATTGATGAAATTTTAACTGGCGGTTGGCTTTTTTTTTTGGAATTGTAAGGAATATGGCGCATTTTTGGGGTGTGGAACTGTTCTCTTCGAAAGGACCAAAAAAAGGTTGGCCTGAGGATTATACACTGTAGTCTATCTAACAGCTCTTGGTAGACCAAAGAACTCTTGAAAATGTTCAAAATTTGTCAAAAATTCCATTATGGCAGACCTAACCAAGAATTACTCCTTCGTTGACTTTACTGACTGAAACCTATAAAACAGTTTCTGTATCTTCAATATGACAAATATGATTCGAAAAAGGACAAGTGGAAAGGATACCGAGTTTCGAACCCATGATCGGGACACTACTGAGTCGATGTAAGAATATTATATCTGGAGGACTTAACCACTACGTCAGTGAGCCAGACTTTAGATATGTAGCGAAAATGGATATAACATCCCATCAAAAAAAGCTGTAAATTTTGGGTTCGGGTCCAAAAACTTCTAGTTTGCTACGACAATAGTGATTAATATTCGACCATTGGATGGACTTACTTACATCTTTGGCGAAGGCACACGTGGGCCCATTGACGTATTTAGAATTCATCGCAAGTTGGATCTGTTTTAAGATTACTTCTGCCAGTTTCTAATTCCCATTTTGAAGCAACCAAGGTTCCAAATCGTTCCAAATTCCCAGAACTTGTTCATCGTTGCTCACACAGTAATCCCATGAGCTCTTTGGACTTCATTCAAATTGAGTTTTCCAGACTAAACATTCAAAACCAGCTCCAGTCATACTGACAATCCCAATCGACATTGTCACCAAATAAAATCAAACGGAAGCATCGAGAATGAAAGCTCATATCAGTATAAAGCTTCCACAATACATATCCATTTTATTCTTTATTGTAATACATTTGGTACTCGAACATTGTGTTGCTCGTAGCAATTATTAAGTCATCTCGCTGATATGAATAAAAGAAAAGCTATTGATATAAATTATTCATACAAAATAAATTGAATGTTCATTCACCAATTGATTAATTTTTTGGGTAGATATGTATATATGCTGGATATGAATGGCAATATTAACGAGGCATTCCAATAAGTAACTGGAAATTTGTGATTATGTAAACGTGTTGAGCTGATATTTGCTTAATAAAAATTCATAGAAAGGAACTAGATTCAAAATATGTTTTTCGGATATGATGAATGGAATCAACTGTAGATGAGAAGAAGAAGCATAGCATCAAATAATAATCCTTTTGTATTAAACTGAAATGAGTACAGCAACCTTATTATTTTTGGAAGCGATTTACCAATATCGAGTATGAACAGTTTATAAGTCTAATAGCATTATCGATCAATGAATGCAATAGGAGTTAAATCTCCTCTATCTTCATCATTTCCATTTGCGTCAAACTTTTTTTAATACCCTTAAAATGGCTCTTTGTGAGAGTTCACCAGAACATTCATATCGAATTTTCACACAATAGCTGAAAAATACCAAATTGATAACATGCTAAAGCTATAAGACCGAAGCTCAATGCATCGCATCGATGAAAAATATAAAGAACAAGAAATGAGCAATGCTCTATTGATGCTCCTTTAAAATCATACAAGGACGATACAATTTTTGACCATCAAAAGAAGAATATTGTTTACTATGAAGCATGAGAGCATATGTCTGTGTCCTAAATGATTTATTACTGAAAAGTTGTCCGAGTGCTTTTTGGGATCTTTTAGCAAATAGTAAGAAGAATAGAAAGTTTTGAGAGCTATTGAGGTTGTGAATGTAGAGAGCGCAGGTTGAGGTTATGTAGAAGATGTTCAATTAAGGATGCTGATAATCCAGATACCAAAGAACTCCTGGAAGGAAGCTGTCGATAGAGACAGTATTGTATTTCGTATTGGCAGTTGGCAGGCGGCGATAGAACCAGCTTTAGGCGAAATTTGAGGAAGGCCATAGCTCACAGTAGATCTGTACGTTCATCAAAGTAAGTAAGTAAGTAAGATCATCCAGATGCGTAGGTCGAGGTTACTTATATCCTTACTTCACTGCATCCACATTCTTTGTAGATGCAGTTCTTTACGTATGCAGTGAGTTAAACACTTTGATATGGACTTTGCAGTTGTTGAGGACATACCAAAACAGCGCTATTTGGACATTGTTAGCATTATCAAGGACATAGCTATTTTTTAGAGAATTTGGGATAGTACAACAGATCATCGATCGCCATGTCATTGATATACGCTAGATAAGCAAGCCCTACATTCTATTCTATTCTACTTCGCTGTCCGGACAGATCAACTGTGATCCGTGACCTATCTCAGATGACGCTTAAAGCTGGCTCTATCGCTGGCTTCCGTCTATCAAGGTCGAGATTACATCCTGCTTTCTACTCACCAATCAGCTGACTGGATCTTCGGATCATTGAAAATTTGATTGAAAATCCAACCCTAAAGACACCTTAAAGACACCCTAAACAGACAAGACACCTTAACCCAATCTGACTCACTTCCTCATTGCCATGCTAATAAGAAAAGGATAAAAATGAGTAAAAAAAGGAAAAATGAAAATTACGATTTCTATTATCATTATATTACATCGTTTCTTCTCCATTCTTCCTTTCTCATGTCCTACTTGCAGAAACATGCAATCAAACTGATGTATTACATGCATGCATCTGACAATTTCCTTTCTTTTAAGATAATTGAAAACCACTGTGAATGTCGTGTTTAAAATATGCAATAAATTCACTAGATAAGGTCCATAAAGTATCAGTAATGAATCGTTTGTGTCGTTTCTTGATTTTGCCCACAAATGTTGCCAACAATAAAAGACTAGAATGTATGGAATTGGAAATGAAAATGAAATGATTCAAAAATGGAATCCACGTCGGTAGGAAGCTTGGTGATTCAATGTCATGCAATGTAATAACAGAATGGTCTTTAAAACATTGTGTCGCAGATGGCCAGTCCGAATTTCTATCCATGACCATGCTGTCCACTAAGGATTTTAGAGTAGCATCGATATCAAGTATCAAAGTCGACTATCGTAAACTCTTACCTGCAACATATTTCCCAGAGACTCAATCACATGCAGTTCATTAGCAACCCTGCAATTTTACTTAAAATGATTAATGCTTACTACTAAACTGAGGATTCAGTGCTTAACCCGAACAGCACATAGTGTTCGCTAAGGCGTCACCTTATTAATGACAAGACGCTAAGTTGCCAAGACGACACCGTGACTACGGATTTTGACCTATTACTACGGCGAAATGGGTTGGTCATGTCAATAGAAGACCTGATAAAGCCTCAATATTTGAGGGATAATGAGCTCATGGGACTACTGTGTGAGCAACTATGCAAAAGTGCTGGTAATTAGTAACAGACAGAAGTTATCTAAAGACAGATCTAGCTTCCGACGAATTCTAAATGCGTCAATGGTCACTCGCGTGCCTTCGCCAAGGAAGTAAGTAAGTACTCCAGCGAAATACAGTTCTCCGTATTGTGCCGCTCGGGACTGTCAAAGTTGAATAGTGTCGCTGACAAACGAAGTGGATTAGACTAAAGACTTAAAAGGAATATGAGAAACTATGTGTTAATAAAAGGAGATATATGTGAGTATATCCTCATACATAATGTAATTAAAAAAATTTGTGTTATCCTTTCATATGATTCATGCTTTTCAACATTAATTATCATCGCCTGTAAAGGAGCTTTTTTAAGTGCTTTATGTTAGAAAAAATAATGTTAATTTAATTATTTTAGCAGAAAGCTCTGTTATAGTTGGGATTTATGCTTGATGAAATTACTAAGGCATGCAGTGTTATTAAAATTATTATGGATGTCCAGTATATGAGTGTAATGCTATTAATTACTTGATCTAAGGTGTCATCAAATAATTGTGGGGTACGAACCAAGGGGTATATTCATGGAAGGGGAGAAGGAAGGGGGGAGGAGAAGGTTGGAGGAGAAGAAGGGAATTTAGGAGGGTCTGGATTGGATTTGACTTTGGAATTTTTAACGGAAAACCCAAGCAAATTGAAGAAGTAATCCCCTAAACACTCTACAACCTCCTCTACTACCTTTAATACGCCCCTGCCCAGAACCATTCAGATTATGAAGACAACAGACTCACAAAGAACAATAAATAATATGAAAATCACCTAAAAGATTATCCATAAACTTTACTTCCAATGACGATTTTGATTCATCTGTAAAAAAAGAGTCCAAATTGATCAATTACCTGCAGGCGAAATGCTAAATTGATAAGACCAATTAAGGAGATGAAAAAGAACTGCTGTAAACTTCGAGAGATTCTAATTTGATTATTGTCGTCGTTCCAGTTCCTTAATATCATATCTGCATAAAAACTTTTGATGGAACATTTAGAGTCGAGTTGAAAGATTTTTTGTGGAACTGCTGAAAATAAAAAAAATTATAGCTGTTATGTCTGTGCACAACGTATAACTTGATAATCCAATCAGATAAATTATATCGCGTTCTTTTGGTGCTCGAAATAGCGAAAAAGCTGCTGATGAGTTTCGATATACAGCATAAAGAAAATACGACAATTGTGCACAGTAAAACTTTTTTGGTGCTGTTGATGATTGATTTTAATGCTCAGCACATTGTGCTCAATTGGACAGGCAATATTAATTAATTGGAAAATTCTCATTAACTGATCAGTCATACCTGATACAGTTTATCACATTCCTCATATACTAGCTTAACATTGCCTCATTTCCTCCCGGAAATAGAAGTTTGTGGAACAACAATAATTGGAAGATAGAGTAGCTATTAAGATGAATAGATGGATGAAATACATGATGCAGGTTAAAGGATGTTATTGTTTTTGGTTCTAGTTCTCAAAATATCATATTCATTATGGCCAAATAACATCAGACAGACTGAATATGATGCATTTGAGTACTGTTGTGTTGCTTTTATTTCCATTATTTGTGTCTCGAATGTTGAATAAGTCAGATCCATCATAAAAGAAATCACAGAGTTTCAACTAAAAAGCTTAATGGCAGAAATGTTTCAAGAATCGATGAGCTTTTGGTGATTTAATGGAAATTTCTAACTTTTCATCGTATTTAAAGATTGAAGCTTAAAACTGTATTGAATGATGCACAGCCCCGAGTGATACAAATGAAAAAGACTCCGCTGTGGACCTTTTAAACTTACTTCTACTTCCTTGGCTGAGGCGCATGAGAGAGAATGTCTAAAGACAGCTCTATCCTTCGAAACCTTCTGCAAGTTCGGGATATTAAGGAATCTAGCGTCCTTTTAAACACATCCAATCCAGGATCCAATTCTTCGGTCTTCCTCGCAATTTCATGTCATCCACAAAGTCTGCAGTTGTTACTTTAGGAATTGGGGCATCACTTGGGCTTCTGTATACAAGCCTTGCTCTCGAGACTTAATAAGAGACTTGATAGAGCTTTAAAAACTTCCTGGCGGAACTGGGTGTAACCTTCTTCATTTGTGTCTCTCGGAACTGTACATTGTTGTTTACTCTTTGCTTCAATCCATTAAGCAAATTAAATAACAAAATTCCAAGGAAAAAGCAAGGCAAGGATCAATCTTCCAATCATTAATTAAAAACTAATCAACATTACCTGATGCATCCTATCATAATTTTCCAATTATTATCTTAGTGCCTTCCTTTTTTTGAAAACAAACAATGAACGAAAGTTAAAATTGCTCAAGGATATACATTTCATGCAGCAGGTAGAATGCGTTTAGAGTAAATTGCTTTTGTTTGATGATAGTCTTTGCCAAAAACTACAAAGAATGTCGAAAACACCATCGACGAAATTAAATTTTGACTCTCAAACGTACTATTGAAATGTTTACTGGCATTGTTTCTGTTGATGTTCTTTGCCTTAAGCTTTAGTTTAATGTGAATGATTCGAATATAAAAATATAAAATTCAGTTCAGATTGTTAAAAACTTTAGTAATATACTTTTGAGTATTTAATGCTGGATTTTCCTTTTTGACACATTGTAAAGATTTCAATAAAAGTTTGATTTTAATTGCATTGACTGTGATTCTGTTTAAATGCATTAAGGTAATTAGTTTTTAACACGAATTGGTGGATATGGCATTAAATTGATTAAGACGTTTGAGTTCTCAATATCCCGAATTGGCAGAAGTTATTGAAAGATAGAGTTGTCTACAGACGTTCTTTAAACGCGACAATGTGCTCTTGTCAAGGAGGTAAGTAAGTAATTGAGTCGTTTGAGTCACTTATTACGGAAGGAACTGTGGTGTCGTAGCAGAGCGCAATCTACCTCATATTCAAACAACTTATATAAAGGTGATTCTGCAAATTCGAGAGTTGTGCCTTTGTGGACGAGAAGCAAGATAACAAATCAGATATTATCATTATTCTTTCAAGAGTACGAGGGTTCGATTCTCAAGCTGCTCTCAATCTAGTCATTAACTGAACATAAATTAGTCAATAACTAGACATTAACCAGATATAACATATTTTTGTGGAGTCGGGTGTACTTAGAGTGCTCCTTGCAGATATGACAATAATTCGCATAATACTCACGACTTTACAGTTACCAAAGAGAAAGGAGAAAATAACCAATCAGGTAATCGATCAAAAATCCCGGCCCCAGGTTTGTGTAACTCTGACTTGATGCTGGATTCGGTTTGAATTCGGCACCATGTCTGAGTCACGTCAGCTTGAAACTGGATTTGGGATAGATTAACCGACTTTTGCTATTACAGATACTTACTTACTTCACCGGTCGTACAGATCATTTGTGATATATGACTTCCCAGTTATTCTAGTTAGTTTGTCACAATTTCAGACAGTCACTCCTACATCAACATCTTAATAAATATCAATTCCTTGAAATTTTTTCTTTAATCAACCTTTAACAATCATAAGCATTGCATCATCATTAAAGTTCCCTTTTCCACAAGTATAGCACCAGATTGTCATGACTTTGAACTTGAAACTCCATATCTTCCATAATTCATAATATAATCATCAATGATTGCAGTGATTATGTATTTGCTGTTATGTAATCATAATGAAGCTTAATGATAAGAAGGATTTTTTCCCAAAAATATAGGATAGAGTTCCTCATTCATCATAATACAAATTTTTGCTTGCAATCAATCACCAAGGAAAGTATATATCTTAAAGTAAATTAGTATTCCTTCTACTCCTCGACATTATGATGAAGTGATGAATGTGAGATAATAAATTTTCATAGCACAACATTGGAATTAAAGGAGTTTAGGTATGAAAATAACAACATATTCAAAAAATAAGATGTTTTGAGACATTAAGTATTAAGATATCAATCTCATCTAGCTACACTCATATTTATTCATAATGGGAAATCATCACAGCATCTACATAAATTTAAATGTGATCTGAATAAATTCATTTACGAAAAGTAACTTAATGCTACACATGAATTGATATTTATTGTTCTTAATGTAATCTTATTGATATGCATAATAAGTCACAATTGAAAATATTTTTCATACATGAAGATGTAGAACAAGGATAAAAGAAAGTAAAGTGAGGTAATTTAGTTAAATCCATGCTGTAACAGATACAATATAATTCATATAATTTTCGTAATTGTTTTGTCATTTCATTGGAAATTTAGTACATGACATGTAAGCCCAGAGGTAAGTTTCAGCTGGATGTTTATGACAATTTATTTTGAATGTGATGTTTTCGGACGAAAAAATTCTATGGAAATTACCATGCGGAAATTTAATGGGGGGAAATTTAAAGCTCAAAAGTATTAGAGGTAGTTCCAGCGTAGTTTATGAATGACGTCCACGATAAAAAGGGATTTCTGGTTCGCAGACTATATTATTTTAAAATGATAAACCAGATGACACATTGATCAGGACCGCATTTTCAGTGTAAAAATGGATCGGAATCAGGGGTCCGAATGACGGATATCCGTACCGTCCGTTACCGGTAATTACCGGTAATATCCATTACCGTTTCCGTTCATTTATATGGATTATCCAGCGGTAACAGATTTTTAGGGTAAAAACGTTATTTTTAGACATTTTTCATTTTTGAAAACTTTTAATGTGGATATTTCCATAAGAATTTTTAGACTTGTCAATTCCAAGATATATAAATGTCAAACTCAAATGTAATTTTTGATCAAAAAAATGTTATTTTTGGTCACATTTTGTCACAGTGAGCATTGGAAATATTATAACTTTTATTTGTTATGTTGAAAAAAATTACCAAAAATTACATCTGAAAATCAGTAATTTTGTATGATGAATCCTGAAGAAGTGCTTTATTTATTTGAAAAGGTAATATCAGGAATTATAGAGAGATGAGAAAGGTAACTTTTCAGGTACTTATTGGGTTATGGAAATCTAGTTATTTAGCGCAAGCGCAAGCTGAAACTAAAACTGACCGTATTTCGGTCATTTTTCAAATATTTTCTTTTTAAAATTTTAAACTGCAGGAAAGTTTTAATGCAAAAGTTCTTACTTTTGGATGTTTTACAACTTTTTTATACAAGCCATCCTCTAAAAACGTTTATAAATGGCTTTTTTTAAAAATAACCAAAAAAGTGACCAAAAATAAAAAATTTTTTTTACCCTAAATACTCGGATATATGTAGTCGGACTATACGGATATTACCGGTAATCACCGGTAATTACCGGTAAATATCCGTTACCGTCAAATCCCAATTACCGGTAATTTTCGGACCTCTAATCGGAATCAACCGTAACGATGTCTAAAATGCAACTACGTGTCATAACGTTCATTCGGCGAAGTAACAGTTCCCTACCGGAAACTATGTGCTGTTCGGTTAATGATTAGTATCTTTTGTAAAATCAGACATACAAAAATAGATGCAAAGGGAGCATTTTCGTGTTTGGAATCTTGCAGAAAAGGTTAGTATGGCTTAATGTCTGATTGGTCCTAGAAATAGGAACAAATTTCGGACAATTGTTCGACGTCTTGTTGGTATCGAGAAAAGACTTAAGCATCTTAATTGGTGCTTAACCAGGACATATGAGTATAAATAGTATCCTTTTTAAATTAAATTTGACTAACAGTAAATATTGCAGGATTTGTGGTATGGATGAAGAGACAATCATCCACATCCTTTGTAGATGCAGGTCTTTACGTATGCAACGAGTTAAACACTTTGGAACGGACAGAGAATTTGGGATGGTACAACAGATCATCAATCACAGTGCCGTTGCTATAAGCAAACCCTACATTATATTCTATTCTTTTAGTTTCTGTTCTTGGCTCACCTCATCTCCTCATCTTAATTACTCTTGCCTTAAGTCGTAGTCACTCAGTATCAATATGCTCTTTTAGGTTAATTGTTAGAGCATTCAAGTTCAATTCTTTAAGCATCAAAAACAATAAACAGCATAGAACATAACCTTAAATGATGGATTAAACATCTTGTACCCAATACGTACAACAAGCATGACGTACAGAAATTCATATTACCCTCAAATTGCCAATAAGATCTAGAAATCAATAAACATCATTGCTATTCATAATTGACACAATAAGACATTTCATAACGAAGATTCCTTCCTAGTATTCCAATTTTGTCACATAAGATGTAAGTGATAGGTAGAGATAACGATGATGTAGGTTAATCTGTGTAATCTGTGGTCATCATCTTTGTTAAAATTGAACATTGTTGTTAAATTTATTCAGCATATGGATAAAGCCATAGAAAAAGGATATAAAATAAATTTGTTTTAAAAATCGAAATTTTCTTCTTCTCATTCCGGTAACCTCTCTCATTTACATGACATTCCACAAATGTCTAAAGCAAATTTTATGAAATTTATTAGATAAATTTTAATTTTAAGCATGTAGACTCGGACAGAATGGGAATATTTTAACCACTTTTCCTCCCTGAAGAATTTTTGCAATAAAATATTGGTATCAATGTTAATTTATCAAGCAGCCTGTGCTGATAAATCATGGGAAATGGAGATGATTTTAAAATTATAAGATGGAAATTTTTTATTCGTTCTTAATTTGAGAGAAATACTGAGAAATGATGGAATTGGATTGGTATGGCAATTTTGTTAGATTTAGGAGGAGATGATTTGGATTTTAGGTATGGACGTGTATCCTTTTAAGTTCATATCGCGGTACATGAATCGGTGGCCAGCGATGCATTTAGTGGTAGCAGGGAATGCTACTAGAAGGTATGCAGTTGACATTTGGTCAGTTTCGGAATCTGATTTCGATTTCTACAATTTCACTACAAATGGACATAATATCTAGATAATAACTAAATCTACGGCCGAATAATGATATTTTCTTTTGAATGTTCTGCCAATGGTCAGACACTCCAATGTACTATACTGTATTTACTGGACTTTCTAAATTTTAGACACTGAACCTTCTTTACTGACTTTCTTCTTTATGTACACTGGAGTGTCTGACCACTCGGGCATATACGTAGGGCATTATCAGTCGTAATTGTCATCGACAAATATCAATTAATCATGAATAATTGAGATTAGAGTTAAGTTTAATTTTTAACGTATTTTCGAGATTCAAATTTTAACGGTTTTCTAAAATTGGAATTGAATTGAACTTAGTTTCTTATTTGTGTGTGTGTAAAAAAATGCCGAGAAAATAATTTTCTAATGTGTCAAAAAAAAGTCTTCAGGTGGAGGTATCCTCCAAGTTTCTCCGTCAATGTAGTAATGAAGCGGTCCTCTAGCAACTATGTACATTGTATTACCTAGAATTGCTTAGATTCGCGTATGATAAGCAAAATTCTGCCAACATCATCCCCAAGGGAACATCATCCCCAAAGAGACCCTTATTAACAATGATGAACAGTTTTTCGTGCTTCTTCTTCATCAAATTAAATTATTGAAATAAATTTTCTACTATTTCACAGCTGTAATTTGTAATTTGCTTGAGTAAAATAATTTTGGTAAATTACAAAAATAATTTCTCATTTGACAGTAAAATAAGATGAGGAAATCTATTTATATACCTAAACTCGTAACATGATAAGGCTGTGGATTTGACAAGAATTCTTCATCTTCCACTGATTGTGATTTCCTTGATAGCTTTAAATGCTGTAAGATTCTTAAATCTAAAGCTTTTAAGGTTGAAAAGGCTTACCTGGTAACCTGTTGCTTAACAGAATCTAGAATATTATTAACTTATTTCTTGGAAATTCTTGGAAATGGAATTTTATAATTTTTATGTTCAAGGTTACATTGTTATTCATTGTACAGAAATGCTTTTGATATGCTTAATGCACGATTCAGTTACATGAATAAGAATAATGATGTTCATGAAAACGGAAATTCCTCTTTTTTTGATATGTGATTATTCATAAATGAGCTCCAACATGATATTATGGATGAATATTTTTGGTTAGCATGGTGGTGAAGGGAGTTGGCTTCTTTGTGCAAGTTGCATTTGGAACAGGATTTGGAAATGGTTCATTGCAAACCTCACCATCCCTAGTGTGATTGTCAGGCTGCCACCCTTCAAACGAGGTGCTTGGGATAGGCTTCCGGGTTGATAATCTCGGATATGAGCGATGGATTTAGCGTTATCAGAGCGTAACACTAGAAGGTTTGCACTTGACTTTTGGTTACCTTCGGAGTCAGACAATTTCTTCGAACTCCTTGCTGAAAGGAGTCTCCTTAAAATAATAAACCCATAGCTATTTAGATCATCGAGATTCAGAGTTGCACCAGGGCGATTCAAGGCTAATAATTCTTTAACGAGTGAGGGTGCACCAGACCTCTGCACTCAGTACACCTTAAATTCATAGGGGGATCAAAACCATTTCTTTATGACTATTATTAGCATATTGTTTCTAACCTACAAAGTAAGACTGTGAGCCACGCTTCCAATACATATGGTTCGAAAAAGGAAACGTGCAAAGTTTTCAATGCCGAGTCTCGAGAACCCAAGATCGCTGGGTCAATATATTGCTATAATTATGTACCGAACCACTTAACCATTCCGCCACCGAGCCACTTCGGTTCACTTAACATTACTTGTGAATACCTCCTTAAACTCATATTCTCTATATTGAATCTTCTGATACGAATTCACTGAATTGTAAATTTCCCGGAAGTTACTCAAGTTATAATTAATTTTATGAAAAAAATTCCACTTAATTTTAATAATTTCTGATATTTAATGCCTCAAAAACATCCCTCAATTGAAGAATTAAAGCCTGTCATGATCATAAATTCAACAAAAAATTATGCTGATGAAAAAATCAGAGTTGCAAAACAGGTGTCTGTGACAGACAAAAACTGTACAAATTCTTGATAATTTATATGGTTTTTTTTCCGACGAAACCATACAAATTATCAAGAATTTGTACGGTTTTCGCCTGTCAGACCTGTTTTGCAACTCTGGAAAATATCATTAAATTTAGAAAATTCATGTTAATTTTGTGTTATTGTCTGGTGCCTGGTTTTATTGGCATAATCAAATTTTATATTTATTGTTGATTCCATAATAAAAATTCAGCTATGCGATTAACATGAATTGTTGGAATTTAAAGTTATGACTAATAAAACATTTTATAATTTATTATTTTTCCTAAAGTCATTAACAACTACAAATGAATTATTCCATGCCTTTTCAATGTCTTTTTATGCTTTGGTTATAATTGGATGTAATTACTTATTCTTTATACATGTGTGTGATACGTCCCATAAAAAAAAAGTTTACATTAATTATGCAGTTTACAAATAGTTTTTGATTTAATTTTCATTTCTAGTGAGGATAATTTCCATAACAAGCGAGGATGTAAAATTTATGCTGATTTACATAAAAAGCACTGTGTTTTATGTGTGGATAGGTTATGTTCTCAACAGATGGAATGATGAACTTTTAAATTAAATTTAGAAATTCGAGACTGTTCTACTGTTACTTTATGAAGTTATTTCTAATATTTAATTGGATTTTTTGGAAATATTACAATTTTGAGGTTATATTATCTTAATCATTATATTAAGGACCTTGGAATTATTTGGCAATTAGATTGAAAGCAAGGCCTCTAAAGGTAGAGAATGCGTTATATATGTGACATTATGCGACGCTAAGCTTAACACCGCTATGCACTAACCTCACTTTCTCGCACCAGCCACAAAGTGGAGCAAAGTCCAGGAAGGTTCTGACTAATACACGGTATCGTGTGTATCAGGAAGGACTAAACCGTTGACTTTCTACATTTAGGCTTATGTAAGTCAACTAAAATTGTCGCATAGTACACTGAGTTAGGCAGAGAATACCGCTAAGTCAGATCATAGAGCATCTCTGTTATGTATTAATCTATGCTTCATAAAATACCAAAGAGTATGATAAACTCCTCATAATAAGTTCGTTCACTCTATTTATTAAAGATTCCTCATCAAAAGATGTGATTTAAAATAAATTTAACAATTAACGTTCCTAACGATGTGCCTTAAGTATGAAAAAATTCACTGTTTTTCTTTGTTTATTTATTCTTCTAGCTCCCAAAAAAAGGCTCCTTTTTCGCTCCTATTTTAATTTTATTTATTTTATATTTTTTCATAATCATTTTCACCCTGATAAGGCACAGCAATAGAGCATAACGATGATAATGTACATAACACGCTATGTTAGGTAGTAGAAAATATAATAAAAGAATGTTGAAAGGCCTCGTGTTATTAATCGAGGGACTTAAGCGCATTTTTGTCCCAACGATCAGTAATTGACTACAAATTTAGATCCAATAAGTTTCAAATCACTTCCCAATAAATTTATTGTACATATAAACGTTAAAGAAGTTCATCATTTAACGGTTTTTTAGAATTTCAATTTTCTAACGATTTTTAAAAATTCAAATTTTTATAATGCAACGCTTTAAAAATTTCCTTTTTGCGATTGAAATGAAAAATCATTAATTATCGTAGATTAAGATGGATTTGAGCTTCCAAATCAATTGATACCGGAATAACTAGATGGCATGGAGCTAATGCTTCAAACTATAGCTTTATACGATGTCTGGTTGTCGAGATCTCGTTTCTCACCCAGCCACCCAACCAGCCAACCAACCAGCCAACCAACCAGCCAACCAACCGCCCCAGCCATGATACATCTCAATTTTCAGCTTCACACGGCTTCACATAGCTTCCGTTCTTGTATCAGCAAAGGAATTGGTTGTTTTTAATATAGATAATAAAGAATTTCTTCATTTAACGGTTTTCTAGAATTTAAATTTTCTAACAGTTGCTAAAAATTCAAATTTTTTGACAGCAACGCTTTAAAAAAGTTTCTTTTCTGTTTATATCGGAATAACTCAATGGCACAACCATGCTTCAAACTAGAACTATCTACGATGTCTGGTTGTCGAGATCTCGTCCCTCATCCAGCCAACCAGCCAACCAGCCAACCAGCCAACCAGCCAACCAGCCAACCAGCCAACCAGCCAACCAGCCAACCAGCCAACCAGCCAACCAGCCAACCAGCCAACCAGCCAACCAGCCAACCAGCCAACCAGCCAACCAGCCAACCAGCCAACCAGCCAACCAGCCAACCAGCCAACCAGCCAACCAGCCAACCAGCCAACCAGCCAACCAGCCAACCAGCCAACCAGCCAACCAGCCAGCCAGCCAGCCAGCCAGCCAACCAGTCAATCAGTCTGCCGAACAAAGTGTATTATTAAGCGCCCCATTTTTTCAAATATTCGCTAAAAAGCAAGCATGAAGTAGATGAGAATAGAAATGAATAGGAAGGATTTCTCATTAAAATTTAATCACATAATGTTTAAGAAAATATATGGTTTTAATTTTAACAATGATGGCAATTAAGTATTTAAACAATGTTTTATTTAGCAATTTCACTATTCTTTCGACTAATAGCACAATGAAGAAGTCGGGGTTGAAGGTATGCTTGCTACTCATTTTTACGCTTGTGACATTCTTTTGTTCCTCAATTTTAAAAATATTCGCACGGTAATAGCTTGAGAAAAAAGAGAGAGGCTGTTTAACATGGATAAAGAGCAGCCTTTAATTATAATTCAAAAAAATGTCAGAAAAGCACATAATTAACATCACTTAATTTTGTTTCTAAAATTTCTGTGGGCTTTTTCTGTTCCTTCATTCTAGTCCTTTCATTTTGTTCTAAACTTTATTCATATTATTGTTTAATTTTTTCATATTTACATATTACAGAAGGATGTTGTGGTTTTATGTTAGTTTGTCTATTTCTGTTCCATAGCTTTCCGTTATGTATGTTGGGATGATATTCTTGGAATTTCTAGTAAAATGTTTTAGAGAACTTGTGTTGGATTCATTGACATTATGTCCATGATGTGAAGATACTGTCAAACAATTCTATTACAATATTATCTCTAGTTGTTCTTGAAATAGCTATAGCAGTGAAGAGCAACCTTTAATTTTCCCAGTACAGCTTTGTGGTAAGCCACATAATTCGGTTCGTGGCATTGCCTTGTTGCTTTTCACGGCACACTAGTGTAACATGAAAAACAGGTTGCTAACCAATGATTTATAATCAGAAGTTTAGCGAATATTCATGATTCATCCTCATAATCACTAATCATCAGTCAATATTAAAACTGGTCATTCTTGGACTTTTAGGACAAAATCTCCAAAAGCATCTAAATTTTAGCATTTCAATCTATGTTCTGTGATACACTAGTTAGTTTCAAATGTATCTGTTGAAAAGTAATGCAAACAATTAAATTGACAAACTAGGTTTGATGTCAAAAAAGTTTGATTATCACTGACCTACAGTATTTCAACAATTTAAAAGAGCAGTCTTGTGTTGGACAGTGCACGACACTAAGATATCCATACAATATAAATTAAGTGTGTCGTCATACGTTTCATGACACACTTGAAGCAATTGATGATTGACTAGTAAAATGGACACTAGCCGGCCGCGGTACACAAGCTCTCCACCACTGGACCAGTGTCTCGCGGAGCATAGCTTTAGAATCATTGAAGTACATTAGAGCATAAAGTTAAGAAATTTTGTTAGATAACTAAAGTTCTAGATGACTTTGTAGCTTCTTCTAAGTTGTTAACTTAATTAGATGTCAATTTAGGTATTTGATCTGTTTTGGGTAACTTGTGTGCCGCGAAACTCTAGTGCGTCGCCAAAAAAATTGGGAAATTCCATGAACCAATAACCTTGTTCTGTTTCAATAAAGTATTATCAACAAAGTGTGCCGCGAAAAATAAAAGGTTGTCCACAAATGTATTAGACAAAGTCTTATTAGATCAAACATAAAGCTCCCAAGCTACATCATCTATGTCCATCCTGAACTACAAATATGTCTCTATTAAGCGTCATTCACTCTGACAAAATTAATGCATTAATTTAACTCATTAATTTCACTGCTTGCCCAACCCCCACTTCCCCACTTTATATGCTAACCAATTTCAGATTTTCTGTGTAGAATAAACATTCATACATATAAAAAAATTAAATTATGTTTCAGATTTATAATTAAATAGACCGAAAGCATAAAATGTTGATTTTTTTTTGTTCCTTTTTGTCGTCTCTCTGTGATGACGGTACAAAAAAAAAAAAAATGAATTAATTTCATTATACAGAAATATATAAAATGTACTTATAGCTCACAGCATCATTTTTGATGTTCATACATGTTAAGATATATAAAATTATGATAAAATAAGTATATGAATAGGACTTAGTGAATGAAAATGTTTAAAGCATAATTAAAGGGTGATCCTTTGATTAAAAAAGGTGTATAATATGCTGTCTGTGCTGACTTTTTTTTGTGTGTATGAGTTAATTATTATCTCAAGCTGACAGTAATGATGTATGGTTTTGATGAATGACTATAAAAAAATATTACATGATGTTACTATGAAGTCCTTGAGTGTTTAAATTGTTTGATTTATGACGGCTTTATTTGAGGTTTTTTGGTGCTTTTTAATCTGGATAATAATTATTATTTTTAATTATTGGACTGAGTGTGAGTAATGGGAATTACAAGTGTAAATGGGGTTGATGTCGTTTCGTCTCTCGTTCAGGTTTACCGAGACGGTATCCTATTGATTCTATTGATCCATTGTGAATCAAAAGGCGTCAATTAAGCGGTTGAACAGGTTTTTGTTGCTTGCTATAATGACTCCTTCTGCTAATTCCTAGTGTTGATGTTCTTTTACTTTCTCCATGGTACATTCCATATTTACTAACTTACTCCAGAGGTAGTAACAAGACCGTTGATGCCGCCTGAAACTTACTCTATTTTTACTTCTATAAGCCGATTTTTACCATCAAATACAACACTTTCTATATAAATATCCTCCTTCCAAGAATTTGTACATACACTTCTAAGAAACGACGACCTGGAGCTCCAAAAGCTATTTGGAATAGAACAGTGATGAAAGAATGTGCATAATTAAAGTTCATAATGATAACTTGTACAAACAAGGTTACAGAGCCAGCAACAGAATCAGATGGAAAGGTTTTTGTTGTAATCAATGCACTACATAGAAACATCGTTACACTGAGAGAGACCGATATGTTCTATACGTTAAATTTGTACATATTTGGCTCGAAGTTCGTAGAAAGGTTTCCCGAAATCTCAAGCTCGACATCGGCCTCGGGAACTTTTAGTTGGTAGGTTGTCATTCCTATCCTGATTGTGGGACTGCCATCCTTCAGGTATTGTTGTTTGGATATGTTTAAACTATCATTTCAACAACATATCTCGGTATCCCTAACAGGCAAAGAGCATCATGGTCTAAAAAGACCACTACGATACCTAAAAGCGGTCTGTTTGCCTGTTGGTGTACAGAGTTCGGTCGTTAACAGTGCAGTTGGAGACATAATAAGAAGATAAGCACTTGACATTTGGTCTGCTTTGGAGTCAAACTTCGACTTCCCTAATTCCACGAAACAATACTGAACTTCACCAATATACTCGACAAACTCATTTAAACTCGAATATCTACTGAAACTCCATTAAAAAAACGTCAATTTCCAAACAACGCAAACCTCTAAAATTTTATTGCTCATAAACTCATATCCAAAAACTGAGTATTTTAAAATATCAAAAAATTATTCTAAAATAATCCATAATAATTTAATTTTATATCAAACATAAAATTTTATTCATCATATAGCACATTCCAAAAATTTGTTCCTTCTCAAAAAATCTCGAAAAAAATCAAATTAAATTGAAGCTTTTTGTGAAGTGTTTAGGCATCAAAAAATCATTTCATTCATAAGATTGAAGATCCACATCTTATTAAATCTATTCAATAACTTTTTAGAAAATCATATTTGTGTCAAGGAGCAGAAAGAGGACCTTAAAAAATATATGCTAATTCTGAAGAGAGGCAAGAAAAGCATTTACCGAATATCCTTAGAATGGCTGCTACATATGTGAACAGCTATAGCATTAAAGTGATCTCAATTTTTCCAATACATTGAACTTTTCCTTAAAATCTTAAATGCAAAAGCGATGGAAGTAAAATTAGAATGTAATGGGATTTTATTTTGTTTATACTTTACATTCTCATACCCTTCATCTCTATCTCCTTTATACTAATCTCAAATATGCTTTTCAACATCATTTAACATCAAAAAATATCATGTAGATAAATTTATCTTTTTCTACTCCTTTTTTTTTTGTTCTCTCTCGCTCAACATGAAGCAGAAATATGCATTGGATGAAAAATACTGTGTGATGGGTGACTTGAGAATACTGTAGGTGACTTGAGGGTAGCGCTGTTGTTCGATGATGGAATAAAGTTTGAGATTGAATTGTTTAAATTGGATTTTTGCATGTCATACTGGAATTGATAGATCAATTGTTAAGCATATTTTATGGCTAATAGCTTTAAACATTGACATTTTTAAGGAGCAAAACTAAAAATTATCAAGTTTGACTCATACTTCATATTGCATATTATTGGATTTAAACATGGGATGCAGTTAGGAGGTTGGTGTCAAAGCACTTCCATTTTCGGGCAAACTTCTTCATTTTGCTGGTATTTTTCGAGACCAAAACCCCCAAAACCCCCAAAACTATTCTAATATGTATTCCTTAAAAACAGATTTCACCTAAAATCAAGGAGAAGCAAAAGTGCCTTGATAGCTCAGTTGACTAGGTACAGGACACGAAATTTGGTGTTGAATTTAGATTCCCGGGTTCAAATCCCACCATCAGCTTAGTGATTTTTTAGAAGTTTAGACACTTCTGTTTTTAAGGTACATCAGTTTAAGATGTAAAATCAGAGTTGCAAAACAGGCTCCTTTCACAAGCCTGTCACAATCCTTTTCTTCCAAAACCAAACAAATTATCAAGAAATTGTACGGTTTTTTGCCTGTTTTTCAACTCTGCTTAAAATTAAGAATTGGGCAACTTGAGAATTTTACACGGTCCAAGAAGAATATAGTTAACAGGTGAGAAAGATACACGAGAGCCGTAAATTCACCATGCAAATTGTTTTACTATAAAGAACCTGAATATGTTGTAACTGACTGATTAATTGGAACTAGACTTGACATAGACACAAGTTCAAAAGTATAGAGTTTTTAATTCGTTGCTGAACACAAAATACTGCAGAAGATTATGCTCAGTATACCTGGGTTTATACCAATCTGTTAATCGATCGAAAATCCAGCCTGCGGAATAGTGCAGAATTCAAACAGAATCAGAGTCATGCGGCCCCATGGTCCATATTTTGGATCGATTAATAGACTTGAGTCATTCGGCATGTATGGGAAATTCGATTAATTATTTGAGGGTCGTTTACTTATTTGATTTTTTTACGCAAAAGAAGAGAGGGACGCGGGTGTCAAAAAGTCAAATTATTTACGTGACATAATAAGTGAACGGTCCTTTGTGAAAAGTTACCTAAATTTTAGAACAGTCCAGAATTTTCAAGCCTTGTCTAAGTCTAAGAACTCGTCTATAACGTACCTCAACATTGCATTCATCACACCTCACTAGAAACGAAATATTCTCCACAAAAAGCGCGCTTTAACCTCATGATATTTTTTTTTATTCAGAACACTGAACATTGTTGCAGAAGAGAAAAAGCATTTAATGTTAAATGGATGTGAAGTAAAATAGAAAGTGAAATTCTCCAAAAAGCGTTCTTTATCTATTCTCCCTTTTGATGATGGTGAAATATTCATTGAAGATGAAAATTAAATTGCCAAACATGATTTGAATTTTATGGATTCAATCTTCCATCCAATTTTTGCATATTTTATGTGACATGTGAACACATGATGTGGATGATGATGGTCAGTAGGTTGTTGAATATTGAATATTTACTGGGAATTGATTTTTTCAGGGATTTACTGTTTACGAGCAATCAAAATATTTTCAATTAAATTAATCATTCTGCCTCTTTAAGAAGCCTTACAAGAAGCTTTTCAACTTTTCTACCATAAACAGCTACAATAACATGAAACTCACTTTCATGATTTGCTTAATTTTTTTGGAACAGTGGAGTCCAACCTTGTTCGTGACATGGCACATCTTCATGGTAAGCGATAACCAAAACTGCACACGATTAACGGCGTTAATCCACCCACGCAGTCAAAATGCATTACATTACGTCCTTAAGGATACGTCAATGTAATACATATGGAACATTATGGTTACATGGGCCAGTATGCCACAGCACACAGTATGGACAACCCTGCCCTACAAAAACAAAACCCCATACATCATTTACAAACTTTGCATTTATACCACACAAAAAAAAAAAATCAAGGTAACTTCGTCATTAATAGTGATTAATTATTATTACGTGCAAAAAATTGTCTAAGTCAGTTTCACATACAAAAAATTTGTATTCTCATTCCAGCAATCATTCATAATGCTTTTGATTACTAAGTAAGTATGGAAGTAAATATAATTAATTTTTTCTTACTATAAGTGTCTACTGTATGATAAGTTATCGTGCATACGTAGATTGTTATCAGGTGTCTTACTCACGTTTTTGACACGAGGGTGGGGGACTTAAGGGGGTTTAGAGAATAAGATGCTTTGACCGATCGGCGCAGATTATTCATAGCAGTAAAGTTGTCATATGACATCCAAGTTGCAATTTTCAGATTAACTGTCATTAATTGTTATTGACAATTGACAGGCGAAGCCGACGACAGAACCAGTTTTAGGTTACATCTGAGGGAGGCAATGGATCACAGTTGATCTGTACGGCCATCGAAGTAATTAAGTAAGTCATTTAAATTGCCATTTGAATGCCATGTGACCGTCACCTGAAAAACTTGATGAAGAAAATTACGCTAATAAGTTCACTTAGATCAGCTAATTGACTGCCTAGCTACCTGGGTGGCTGGGTGAGACGTGAGATCTCAGATCTCAGTAACCAGACACAACAGAATGCTCAAATTTGAAACATTTGCTCTGTTTTTATCGAGTTACTGATTTATCGCTTGACTTGGTAGCTTAAAACTACCTCTAAATTCTTTAATTAATGAATTTTCTAAGAAATTATAAGGTTGTTTACAAATTACTTCGGAAACTTTCCTTTCATCAACGATTTGAATGTTTTTTGGCCGTTATTTTTTAAAACTTTGCTATCTTTTGATAGTTATTAGCAGATCTCCAAGTCATCTCGTATTTTGTATAGAAAAATCGATTCAAGTCGTTTCGACTCCATACCAAATTCGAGTCGACTTGGTTGTTTGACTATCAATAACTGATCGCTGGGCATAAATGCGCTTAGGTCCCTCGACAACACGAATATTTTAAATATTTTTTGATGATACTTTCTTATTAAGCTTTAGGGGACAAACTATTATGACTCAAGTAAATGAATTTATAGAAGACACAACAAACCTTTTGTTTCTCAGAAAGCACCTAAAAATTCATGAATTTCATAATTTCTGGTAACTTAAGAAACCAAAACCTAACGCGTCATCAGAGAATTCTTAATAATTTCATCAACCGTCATCATTTACAGACTTACATAATTTGCACATGCTTGTGCACGCCAAACCCTAAATTCATTTTAATGCGTAACAATAGTCAATTCATGAGTTTCAGCCTATACATTCAATTGTATTCTGATTGGAAATAAAAATTTTATTCTCATTTGTGCTCTTTTTTTCGTCAAGGTCATTTCCATATTACTCTCAATTCCGTGACTCATTTTTGAGAGAATTTTGACCTTGAACCTTTATGATTTAGAAAAGTTTATGAAATTCTTGAATTTCACAACATAATCTAATAATGTCAAGTCATTTCCATCCATAATCTCTTACTGATATCGTTATCAATAGTTCAACGACTACCATGTATGGAAATAATGAATAAAATATCTCAAAATTTTCTACTTATCTCCATTTGAGTTGCTCAGATAAAAGTATAGACAGTATTTTAGTATTTATTAGACATTTAAAAAGTATAGACGTACAAAATTACAAGACATGGACAGTTTGTCGGAAATTTTAGAACCATATAAAGATTATGTGGCAAAATCAGCGCAATTGTTGACATTTTTACAATTAGCTAGTCCAATTCCAGTGTTTTATGGAATGAGCAAAACAAAATCAACAAATGGAATGCCATCCATGATGTTTCTTCTAATAACTGTGTTGTGAGTATTGTTGTTGAGAAGCTTTTGTTTTGATTTTGATGTTGAAAGGGAATGTTTGGCTGCTCGAGTTGTAGGTGTAGGGGTGTAGTCAAGAGAGAAGTAGGGTGATGGGTTAGGATCAAGATTGGGTTCTTGATCGAAACATTGTTGAATAGCATTGGATAATTTCTCCTCGTTACATCTCTGTGCAGATATGTCAGCGTCACTCTCTAGATATTACCGTTGTACTCTTCGCACATTATTGAAGAGGTGTAGGTAAAAGATAGGTGAGATGACGGATTAGGAACAATTAAGGATTTCCTTTTGGCTTCTTGCCTGTCCAGATGTTTCAGCGCCAATCTCTAAACCCTACTCTTATACTTTTCACTCACCTTTGTATAGATGAAGTCATGAGATGGATGAGTTGATGAGTTTGGATCAAGTTAGGGGTTTTTATATTGATAAATTGTTTATTTGGTTCTCATCAATTCCTCCTGGCTACTTCCCTGTGCAGATTAATCAGCGTCATTCTCTTAACCTTACCGTTGTATTCTTCGCGCATCATTGTAGAGGTGTAGCCAAGAGATGGATGATATGACGAATTAGGATCAATTTAGGAATTTTTATTGGCTACTTCTACGAGTAGATTTCAACGTCACTCTCCAAACCATACCCTTGTACTCTTCACTCACCTTCTAACCAATTTGCACTTATTATTATTCTTTCTTATGTTTTCATTGCAGCACAGCACTTGGTACACGCTTCAGTGTATTGATTAAAGATGATGCATCCTTCCAATCAAACGCTATTGGCTTAGCTCTTGCCATCATTTACGTGACAATATTTTACTATTATATTCCAGCAGCTGAAAAGAGTGCTGAGTATAAGAAGCTGTTCGCAACGATAGTATTCATTGTTGTGGTACTCGTATATTCTGAGGTATGTATGCATGCTTTGTATCTTGTTATACTTTATCATGCACCACAAGATATGAAAATGAGTTCAATGACTGCCAAATACTTTATGGTACTTTATATCTCTTATAGTATGAAGATCCCGAAAAAATCGAGCAACGATTTGGTTTGATATTCACAGCATTAGTGCTTGGATTTATGATTCTTCCAATAATGGATACACTACGTGCATTCAAAGAGAAGTCAACAAAGCACATGCCATTCCCAATGATTATCACAGGATTCTTAGTCGGACTGAGTTGGTTCCTTCATGGAATTATCATCAAAAGTGGATTCGTTATTGTAATTAAATTTGATAAATTTTCACTAAATTAGCGGCACTTAGTCCCTACTTGTTCTTCTCTCATTTTAGGGCCAAAATGCACTAATGTTGGTAATTAATACGATTCAACTGTCCTTGTTTGTGATTTATCCATCCGAACCTTCAACAATTAAAGACAAGCAAAAGAGCAAGAAAAAGAAGAACAAAAAGGAGGAGTAGTCACTTTTTGAGCTTAATGTAATGCTATTCCTGACGTCCTTCATCTCATGATGTGGCTGAGAAAAAGAATTAAACTCATGACAACAAAACCCTCGTTATGAGTTCCATTATGCAGTTTAAGAAATATCATTTTACATTTTTAATGATTTGAGTAATTAGAAGTAAATTTTATATAAGAATAAACTTACTAGATTTTTACTTAATTTAACTATGAAAATGGCTTGTTATTAATTAGAATTATTACCTGTTGTTTGCTCTTAATTAAAGACAGAGATCGAAGTCGACACGAAATTTATATGGAGTCGAGACAACTCAAATCGACTTTTCCACAACTTTTTTATTCAAAATTCGACTTTAAGCCATGATTAAATGTTCATTTGAAATTAACAATTTTAAAGCAAGACCCCACCAAGAAGTATACGCATTAATCTGTGAACTATGTCGTTTAACCTCTGTGAACAACAGTATGTGATAAGAATACAAATCACTGTCTAGCTAACAGTTCTGCCATAAGAAGACTGTGACTTTGAGTTTTATTTCCATGGAAAATTATTCTTAAAATCGACGAGTGGTGGTATAAAGGAATTGGGCTAAATTGGAAATATGCTAAGAAAATATCCTGTAGATATGACACAACACGCTGCTTTCTGGAATCCGTTAGTGGGATGAAATCCTAGAAGACTTAGTGCTACTTGGCAATCGTTTACTCATAAACAAGCTGCTCGTTTGGACAAATAAATTAATTTTAAGTGTTTGTGGCATTGGTAGGTAATCAAGGGTTGCTGATATTCCTCGAATTTTTGTGGATTTTTTTGTTCTAAAGCAAAAGTGTGCCATATGTCAAAAACGGTTGTTCTTCACGGGTTAAATTCAAAAGTTTCGTAGACGCTCTACTCTTCATAAAAGAAGGTCTGCAATTCACCTTTTGTCAGCTTCATCAACAAAAGTACAATACAATACTTACAATGCTTATCGTACTTATATGACAGTATGTATTGTTAAATACTCCGGAGTGGCATCTTTTGCATCATCTGACTCGTGATGATTTGTGTGCAATTTGAGAGTTCTGTGCTTAACTATTTAAAATTTATGAAATTTTTCTGTCTATTTTTAAGAATTGGAAGTCAAAAAAATGGTTTCCAGACCTCAGTATTGAGTCAGAATTCTTAAGCATTTAATTAGTATTTCAATATCCATCAACCTGATTAACATAGTTTACAACTCAACTAAAGTAGTTCAAGATACTTCCATCAATATCTTCAATTAAATGAAAGGATGGAAAAAAAGGATTTTAAAATCTTATCCTTAACATATAGCTTATTTCCTTTTATTTCCCACCCACATACACATTCAATGAGGTTTAATCATTTACTTTATATCCATGTCCTTACATAATTTTTAATTAATTTTTCTATGTAAAATATGATAGAAATTTTTTGAGTAAATATATCTATTTAAGGAAGAACTGACAAGCTGAAACTTTTTCTATATTTATAAAAAAATATTCAATAATTTCCATTTCCTTTCCCGCAAAACCCAACCATTGGCCTTAAATTGATCCCTTTTTGTGAATGTGTGAAAGAGAAAAAAAAAAATTCAATTTTTTCCTTTTTTTTGTGTTAGACTAGATGAAAGCCAAAACTTTATGTGGTTTCACTTTCATTGAGAAGCAAGAAAAAAACACAAAAAAAAACAAGGAAAAAATTTGTTTAATCAACTATTTTTGAGATTTTCATATAATTTTTAAGGCTTCTCCCTTTTTTTTTCTTCTTTTTCATGATTTTTGTCAACTGAGATTTTTGGTGGAATGAATGTTGAGTTTTTTGACTGACTAGTTGACTTGATTGGTAAGAGTTGAAGTTCCTATTGATTGCTGAGAGTTGAAGGATTGGGGAACTAGAAATTGACTAAAAGTTAGGTCAATCGTTCAAAGAAAGCATAGGAAATGGCATAGAAATGGAGAACCATTTCAACTGTCCTCTCCATCTCTATGAATATGCCCTTGTTGCTGATCATGGTACATAAGAAATATAGGGTCCATTTCAGTGTTAAACTGCTTAACATCAGAGTTGTAAAACAGGTGTCTGTGACAAGCAAAAACCGTACAAATTATTGATAATTTATATGGTTTTTCCTACAAAACCATACACATTATCAAGAATTTGTACGGTTTTTGCCTGTCACAGGCACTTGTTTTGCAACTCTGCGAAACACAAAGTTAAAATGGTATCAAAAAGTTTCAACTGAAGCCATTTAGAATTGAATTGGTGAAAATTTAGACCACAAACTAACGTTACTTTGGCATAATGCTGGATTTCATCAAATGTGACTCCATGACAGAATCTTGTCAGAATCACTCAAACCTGAGGTCTAATTTTTCACGAATTTCGTGTCATGTGCCTTCGGTTGCTACTTCTTGATACCTTTTAAACTTTGTGTTTAGCAGTTCAACTCTGTTTTGGCTCGGTATCATACCTAACTACAGGAGCATATTCAAGGAGTTGGATGGGAAAGTAGAAAGGAGTCTTCATTTATAATCAACTATTCCTTCTCGATCTTAAGAATTTGTCAATATCAAGAACATTGGATGATGTGCAATTTACGAACAGGCAGTACAGATTACCTGTGTATTCATGAACTCTATTAGTTGTCGTCTAAAATAGGTTCTATCGATGATTGTCCTTGCCAATACCTTCCAGAAATCTAGCTTCCTTCCAAGAAACTCTTTGGCCTCCCTCATGCTATTTTGTCATCTATAAAATCAGACGTTTGCATTCTAAAAAGGTAGCTTAGTAAGTAACGGTCCATAGCGTTATTAAAAGTTATTGTTATGATTCTGAATATATTATAGGAACTCTTCCAAAATTACTGAATAATATCCTGCACAAGAATTTAAGATTCGAACTCAAAACTGCGCCTTATTCAACAATGTAATCCAACTTCCAACCCTATTTATTTATCTCAATTTTTTACTCAACATTAGATAGTGAATAAACTTTTTGCGGTTTACCTTACGGGTTAGTGTCTATATTTTACGAGATCATGAAATTTACGATTTTCCTTTTTTTCCAGCTACACATTCACAGAAAAATATAAATGTCGAAGCCCAAAAGGATTATTAATTTATCCCAAACAGAGAAGAATATTTTTCCCTCTGATATTATTATTGTGTGTTGACTGAGTTGTGAATACATTTCATGTAAAGCCGTTGTTTGTGGATTGATCTGTAAATATAATTTATGTTAAGGTGAAAAATGGGTTTTATTTATTTACAGAAAGGAGTAGCTTCTTATAGTTAAAGCTTATTTGCACAAAAAATTTGAGAAATTATTAAGGATGTAGCTATAGAAAGTGTGTACGACGTCTTTGAGGGATGAGATTGTGGAGTGTGTAGCTCTATAAGTTTTTGAAATCAATCAATTATTGAAAATTAGTTGAAATTTTCTAATTTTTTAAGCACACGCTTATCTGCGTTGATGAATTCAAGGGGAGGATATTTGAGGTTCAAACACACATACTCCGCCCCTCTAATTTCACAAGCATTTGCTTATCTTCGGTGTCGAACAGAGCTGCAATACAAAACCATACAAATTATCAAGAATTTGTACGGTTTTCACCTGTCACAGACACCTGTTTTGCAACTCTGGTTTCGAATTCAGGGGAGGAGGATGGGTGGTGGGTTGAATGGGGGATCAAACCCATATACTCTTACTACGCTCCTTATTTTACAAATACAGTGGTAAATCAGAGGCGTGGGAATTTGGCCAAAAACTCATGCATAGGAAGCTTTCGATAGAGCATCTGCTTACACTTGGCAGTGGTAAATTGGCAAGCGGTAGGAGCGAAGAGTTAGCTTCAGGAACCGACTTGAGGTAAGCCATGGATCACACTTCATCTGTACGGCCTAATTTCCTAAGCACAGTTGTATATTCAGGGAGGAAAAGTGGTTTGATGATTTGGGGTTCTAACCCAAATATCCTTTAAATTTGCAAGAACACTAATCTGCAGTGGTTAATTGAGAGAAGATGTGAATTTGGGGTTCAAACCAACATACTCCTCCCTAAGCACATGCTTATCTGCTGTGGTAAATTCAGGAGTAGGAGTAATTTGGGGATTTGATGTTCAAACCCACATACTCCCTAATTTCCCTAGCACATGTATCTGTTTTAGTGAATACAGAGGGTTTGAGAATTTAGGGTTCATTACCCATAACCCTATTTTGGAAATGAATTTGCAATGGAGAATTCTGTGGAGGGATTTTGAAGTTCAATACCCACTCTTACTTTGGAAAAGTCGAGTTAAAATCCAAACCCTCTTCCCCTCTACTCAACACTTGCATTTGATACAAAAACAACTCAAAACTCACCACCCCTCCTCCTTCCTTCTCCCCCTTTAAACATTTCTCACTGCACCCCTTCCTTATCCCTTACTGACATTATAAGCATTTTCTTCTCATTTAACGATGAAGTTATTCATCCCATAAACTATCTTATGCATGTCTAAAACTAATGAAGAATTATTAAATAACGGCACATCAAAATAGTATGAATTAAACCTAAAATTGGAAAAGTTTTGGAGGTACCCGAAAAATATTTCCCCGTATGCATAAGCTGTTAAGCTTGTTCAGTTTTAACATTTAATACATTTAACGTACGTCAAAAATACATTTCGGTAACAAGAAATATTTTTATGTCAGCGGTCTGTGGGAATATCTGAATATTGTGCACACATATAGCGTGTCTCGTGTATGGATGTGCTTTGTAAACCTTCATCAAGAAATCTCATTCATTGCTATTAATTTAATTAAAGTTATCTAGCATCAAAATCATGTTTTATATTAGTATATAGGGAAAAATTGGGGAGACGAATGAAAAAGTTTTTGAAAACTGATAATTCGGGGTATGATGATTCTTGTGTGTTGCGTGTGTGTGGCTGTAAAGTTAAAGAAAAGGAAGGAAAAAGTTAGAATTGATTGTGATTGAGAAGGGAAATGAAATAAGGAGAATTTGACGATAATTAGAAATTTTTTGATGGCATGAGGGAAATATTAGAGTGTTGGCGGCGGAGATGTTGTTGTAAGTAAGCAGATTACGGGATGTTATTCATAAGGCTTTGTAAAAGTGGAAATAAAATGCACGAACATCAGTGATACATACAATATTGAGAATTTTTATTACAAAATGAGCGTTTTCCTTATAAGGCAAGGAGGATTACCAGGGCAGCTCAGAGAGAATATAAGTGTACTTTCTACAGCTCAGATGCTCATCTGAAAATTGCTAAACTTGTAAAATTCTCAAAAATTTCGAATGAGTATCTGAGCCTTGAAGTGCTTGTTTTTTACTATCCAAAGTATGGAGGAGGTTGGTTCCTTCTTCGATAAAATTCTTCAATTTTCTAGGATTTTTCAAGCGACACTAATGAACAAGGTTCTAACACTGGATTTTAAGGCTCCGCAAAAGCTCTTTTGTGCAGTCATGGATCTCACATGGAAACTGCTTCCATTTGTGTTAATAAAAGAGCTTTGACAAAGCCTTACAAGCTCAGCGCTGGAGCCATCCTCATTTGTGCCGTACGGGTTTGTCTCTACGCTCTGTATTCAGCTTCAAATTAACGAGCATCATGCCATAATGAAGTCAGTTCACTTAAAAATAACCAAAATCCTACAATTGCATCAACTTTTCCTCATCTTCCTCTAACTATCCAAGTAAAATTTCCTCTCCATCAATCATAATAGTAAATTTATTTACTAAAGATTTGCCACATGTGAAGCTAATAAAACGGAAACAAAGTGAATAAGACATCCGACATTTATAAAAAGATAACATAAAGAATACATGAGCATTTTTTAAAGCGACATATGATTTCGTTTAAAAAATATGTATGTATTTTTTCCTGTGAGGCTATTAGGAACATACAGTGTAAAAATTGCATTTTGTAATGCAGTTTGTCTGGAAGTTTAGTTTGTTTAGATCAGTGGTGGAATCGAAAATTGGCAAAAGATAGCCAACGATAGATTAGCCCCGGTATCGCACCGGGGTCGAATTGTTGACCGATTTGTTGGCTTTTAAAAATTATCAGTTTGGACATCTAAATGGTATTCCTTCATACCCGTCCAATGCCATGCTGCTTTTGGAGCACCAGGACGCCTTTTCCCTTGTGGATTCCAACTAAGGGTGATATATAATAAGCTTGTGTCTTTTCCCAAGTTACAATTTACTACCTATTCATCCATTGAAGCACAAAAAAGTATGCTTACCACTGCTTTAAGTGTAAAATTACATAATTTGCTACAATTTACTTAGTAGTACTTTAGCAATATCCTTAGTGTTCCTTCATGTTCAACTTTAGTGACTTAAAACAATTTGTTCACAAAACTGAATAAAATTTCAAAATTGCTATTTTAAATACATAAACTTAATAATTTTTCTATAGCTTATTTGCTTTACAGCACAAATTTACATAAAGCTTTTTGCATGAGCTGATTCTTAAACATGACTGAATTTTATCAGCACTATTTTTTAGCTGCTAAAAATCCATTTTTATACAATAAAGAACATGCAATTTAAAGTAAAATTCATAGAAATTGCATTTTGTAGTCATTTGATTCATAAATGCGCCATTATTATGTAAATTCATGCTTGCATATTTTGTCGAGCTTTTTTTTGTCTGTTGTTGCTGCTTCCATGTCACAAAAATTTTTTCACTCTTAGTGCTTTTGGATTATATGAGACGAAAAAAAAGTCAACTGAAAACTAGTATAGATGTGGCGACTCGTGACCGACGGTAGCGCATTTTAGCAGCACAGAATCTAAATCATCACAAAATTTAAAAAATTTGAGACTTGAACCCGTGATCCGAGGGAATTTCAAAAAAGTCGTTATTTAAGAGCTACGTAAAAATTACGTACGTAAAACGTAAGGGAATTTTTGAAAAAAGTTAATTTAATTAACTTTCCGGTGTATCAATCAATTTGGTTTTATGACAGTCTTCTATCTAAGCTAAAACACACATGATAGGCAAAAAACCACATCAAAAAAGCTTAAACTGGAGGAGTAATTCAGTGGCAGACAGACAAACAAATTGCGGACAACAGCTTTCATTTTCAGGAAAACGCGCTAAAAAGCAGCAGAAAAACTTGAAGAAGGAAGAGGAAATAATGAAAATTTTTTTACATATAACAGCATGAAATTCACATAAAAAATATGTTAAAAAATGCTCTCTGAAGAGTAAAAAAAAGTCTTGTGCATTCATATACAGCACACTTTTTTTATGCATGTCCAATATTAATGATGATAAATGGCATGAGATCGTTTACTATATACCTCGTTGCAAATTACGTATGAAGAATCTGAACATCCTCACTCAGCATCTATAGCTACATATATGTTACACTTTTTTATGTAACAAAATTGAATGTCCATAATTTATTGGTAATATATCATTTACAGATATCCGAAAATGTAAAATTATTTATGGGCATGGCCGTTTAGAAATTCACACTCAGTAATTTGAAGTTAAAGGCATTTTTCTCCTTAGTTGGACTTTTTAGGATCACTTTTGATAGTTATAATTGTAGAAATTCATAAAACCAACATTTTGGCATATAATTTTCAATGATTAGTGCTTTAATAAATGCAAAAATTCAAAAAATATCTGAATTACTGAGTGTGAATTTTTGTTCCATTTTTTAAAATTTTTCAGAAAAATTAATAAAAATCGCTAAATTTATGTGTTTATTATGATTAAAATTGTGGGAGCATAAAGATTTTATGTTCCTTTTTAAGATTAGATTACTCTACGGAAGCAAATCATGCTTTAAATTAGCTTAATTAACATAATTAGTATTCTGTTTTTGAAAAAAATTATTTTTTTCCGTTGAAATTTTGAAAAAAAAATGGAACGTTATTTGCGGCTAAGCCCTTATCAAAAAAGTACAGCATGCATAATATTGACTTGAGATGTTTTTATTATCAAACATTATCTGGCTACTTAGTGTGGGATGTAACTGAGATGATGAGGTATTTAATGTATTTTGATAAATTGCTGACACAATGTTGTGAAAGATGCAATAAGAAAATTCAGAGAAATGATTCCAGGAAATTTTATAAGGAATTGAGATTTGATGTTCATTGCAAACAAATTGAACTTACTTTTTATATACCCGGGCGACAGAAATTAAATCGAAATTGCCTCTATATAACCACTATATGACGGAATCATTTGAAGAGTTCGGAGGATGTCGATCTGACTCGGTGGTTGATCAAACGTTAAGTGTTTCACGGATCATTTATAATTAATGACATCTCATAGATGTCGCACAAAACTAGGTCTATTGATGCCTACCGTTTACTAATTCTCGATTTAAAAAGCAATACTTTTAGAGCTTTTTGGATATCCACGTGATCTTTTGATATCTGCAAAGTTGGTCTCCTAAAAGTGGTGAACGCCTAATAAATGTGGTTTATAACACTTAGCTTATCAACCACATTTTTCTTCTCTCCATGAAGGCCGTTATTCCAAGCCACATATCAGGGCAGATTCATACGACTCACTTACTTACTTTGCTAATTGTTATCCATGGCTTCTCTCAATTGGTATCTGAATCTGACTCTATCGCTGACTACCGCTTGCCAATTACAAATTTAAAGTGGTATACTCTCCTGTGGGATTCATACGAGACTCTGGTTGATACAGTGTCCTTTGACCTAGCAAGCCGCACTCTTTAGATTGAATCTAAGAGAACAAAACTATAAGAGACAATGAGAATGCTCCTTAGAGTTTGCTCACCGTAAATATACTAGATAATCATGCTCGTGAGCATTACCCTTACCTCACTCTACTCTTGAAACATGCTTTTTGCATGCTAAGGAAAGAGATTACCGAACTGGAACCTAAGCAATGTATATACAACATAATGTTGATTTTAAAATTTCCTCATAAATTCATTTCCAATTTCTTCAAAATTTGTCTATTCTATAAACATCTTCTTACGTTCTGTTAGGGCAAATGTCAAAAAATAAAATGCAAACATTAAGGAAGTGATATATATGCAGACTGAAAAATCAATAACTCTTCCGGTTATATAAATTCATTATTTTTCTTTCGTACCAAAAAAAAGGATTTTTGTTATTCTAAAAAGGGAAGAAACCTTAAAGGTCAATATTTGTGTCACATATCAATCCTACATGATGAATTTGAAAGATGTATCAGTGCTTTATAGTTTTGATTATTCATGTCATGTATCACAAAAAAAAATTTAAACTTCCAATAATTTGTTCTGATTTTATCTTTTACAGACATGAGAATGATATAAAGGATGTGGCTATTGTCTCTACGTAAGATCCAAATGTAGATGTTCCATATCAGTGAATTTTTATCAAATTTATGTTAAATAAAAAAGTATGAATGAATCTGTTTGGGATATAAAAGGCAAGAGGAAGTAGTTTTTGATTTTTTTAAGGATCTTAATATGAGACGTGATGCAATAATTGTCAGGTTTAGGGGGAAGTTTATTTATTTTATGGCTTAAAATTTGGGGATGTTTTTGGAAATTTTATAGAAAGAACAAATAAATGAGATAAGGGATGTTAAAAAATGGGGTTAAATAAGAGGAATACAATGACATAATCAAATCAAGAATGATGCTCAAATTTCGGAATTAAACGTCTTGTGGCTTTGTTCCTGCTATTGAATCTTAAGGGCCGCTCATTTATTACATTTCAAGATGAATTTTTACCCATATTTATGTCAAAAATGGGGTTAGTAACATTGTGCTGCTCTGGTGTACAGTTGTGGATCAAAATCCGATCAGCACATATTGAACGAGTCATACTTAGAACCAAGTGCCAATCACGTGGTCAATTGATTCTAAGTATCGCCCGTCGCATTGGTAACTATGCGTTTTCGCTATCGGGATCCCGATCTCAAAAAATCCCGGGATCCCGATCAGCACATATTGTGATTTTACGGGAGTTTTGTAGTAAAAATGGATTGAAACCAGCCATCACGGTGGCGTCGTCAAGGCCACTTTGCGTGTTCCCTTAATATGGTGACTTGGCGGTGCCCTAGCGACTAAGCTGTACTGCTTGGGAAGTAAGGAATCACTATATTCAGATTTGACTACAAATTTTCCAAAATGAATGATAATATCAAAGAATTTCTGGATTGGATTTGTAGAAAATGACGCTAAATTCCTTAACATTCTGAACTGAAGTTCATGAAGGATAGAGCCAACTTTAGACAGACTCTGCGCGTGACAATGGGCTCACGTACGACGCAGCCCTGGAAGTAATGCTAATACCTTTAAAACAAGCAAAAAACACAATAATAATATCTCTTTGAAGGAACCAACGTAACTATTGTCAACAGCTCACAATCATCAATATCCTTGACATATTTCCCATGACTAATTATCGTATCTATTGTAAAAAAGGTTATACCGAACAGCATCAATGTTGTAAAGAAAAATATTGACATACCTTTCAACAATATTTTCATTGAATTAAAGCATACTGTGTGCTGTAAAATCACATAATTGCATTTTCCTTTGTGCTGTAAAGTCCTTATGAAAACATAAAAATTAATGACATTAACTTGAGAATCTTCAATTTCGGTCATAACATTGCCTTGAGCAATTTGACATAAATTTTAAAAGCAGTCACGAAAATGGAAATTCAACCTTGAACTTTTCACTTCAAAAAAATTGTTTTTAACGGTCTGACGACATCCAATATAAAATTTCACCTTGTCATAGCATGTTAAATTGACTGTTACATGTTAATCAATAATTCCAATATAGTTGTTGTTGCTGGTCTTGTTTCAGTCAATGAATTCATCTGAAAGCAATTTCAGTTTAGTGCTTAGAAAATTACTTACTACCTCCGCAAAATACACCCGAATACATATTTTTTTTTAGGTACCCATTCTTATGCTCCTTATTAATGCTGGGTGGGTGAAAATAGATTTTTCGGATGGGAAATGTCATTGGAGCTTAACAGTATTGACATTTAATCGACCTTTATTTATACCCGTTCATAAAAGCTCAATATGGATAGTAAATGAGTTTATCGGTGGATTAAATTACAGCACTTTTGTGTGCTTATCAGATATATATGTGTGGACTGGTTGATTGAGAGATTAAAACGCATTTGAGGTTTTAGGGATTTTGTTCCGCAATCAGTTGAACTTGGGATTGTTTTGTTTTGTTATTTTGAGTTCTTTGTGCTGCAACATTGATATAGCAATCATAAGTGTGCAACTAATAATTTTTATGGTTTTTCTAACAAATCCATATAAATCATCAAGAATTTGCATGGTTTTTGCCTGTCACAGGTGCCTATTTTGCAGTTTTTCAGTTTTTCATGTGATAAGTTCCTCAATCATAGGGAGTAAAAAGAATTCTATGATTAGCTCATCAGCATTTGCTTGGTAGCAGGAGTATAAAAAGAGGAAGTCTAAGCATTTCCTTCAAAGTTTCTCATTAGATTGATTGAGATTCAGTCAAAAGTGTTTTTTTGGTCAAACTAAACATCTAGTTTTAAGCTTCAGAGCGATGGCCAGTTTCTTAGCGACATAAAACAGCTAAGTGCTTTGCTGCTGGAAAAGCTAAATTTGTTCTTTATCGGAAACTAAGCAACTTCGACTGCCAAATGTTGGAGATCAAGTCTAAATGGGAACCCTTGGGCAGCGTTGGAAGGACTTTGGAGTACGGACTGCAGTGGAGGCGACTCCACATTGGAATCCCGCCAACTCTACTTTTGACAACTTTGGATGATGAAACTGGTCACAAACTTGAAGGTTGGCAAAGGGATAATTAGACAAAAGCTACTAGATTACCTGATTATTGGAATGTAGATAGGACGTCCTGGAAGTATTGCGCTGTGCCTAAAGAAGACCGAAACGAGAGCCTGAATTTATCCGACACCTTCACCTGTGGCAGAGCTCTCTTGATTTATGTCACTCGGGAAGCAACTGCTAAGTGAAGCCTTCTGTTACCCGGAGTTAAATCCTCGAGTGCCAAATTGCCTCTGAGAACAAGCCTTTTTATGTCCCGTATTACCGCAACAACCCTTAGACAACAAGACACAGTATCTGCAACAAAATCCTTCAAACTAATTCCAGACATGTAAAATACGGAAATTACAAATGTTCAATTTTTAATTATCTTAAGTAAGACATTCCCACAAGAGGACCATTTCCTTTCAATAAAGTTTCGTATTTTGTGCCTTACAGACGTTAACTACTATTAATGGCCGATATTTTTGACACAATTCGACCTCTTCATATCCTCTCAAGATTATGTGTCGTATCTCCATTTTCTATGAAAAAGGATAAAGGTCAATGGATATCAAAAGTCAGAATTTATGATGTATTGTCAGTATTAATTATGTCAATTTGGATCACAACATCAAATGTCTTATTTATAGTAAATCGTAAGAAAATGTTTCGATATGCAGGTGTGAATATATCAGATGTATTGGAAGTGACAATTACCTTAACATTTGCCGTATTTCATGCATCCGTTCAGTTAATTATTTTATTCACGTTCCTAACACGTCACTCGATAATAAAGTGCCTTAATATTATCGTAAATGTTGATAAGGAATTGGCATCTCATGGAATAACAATTGATCATAAGAAGCATAAAAAGTTTATTATGACTTGCATTGTATCCTTAGAATGTTTCATTGTCTTTGCCATATCAGGATCATTATATTCATCAAAAGACTTTACATCATATGCACTAAATGGATACATATTATGCTCGACAATTGTTAGCGTACATTTCACATTAATCCTTTACTTTCAATTTATTCTCATCATGTGGACTATAAAGGCAAGATATCGTAAAGTTAATCGATTTTTATGTGATAGCTTTACCAGCATCAAGTACTACAATGATAATGCAAAATTGAACAATCTAAATAAAGCTGCGAAACTTCACGATATGCTTGTTAATGCATGCGAATGTGTTAATGTTGGATATGGAATTTCGGTGAGTACCTTTACATGCTATATACTTTTCATAATCATTTATGACTTTCATACTCTTTCTTGTTGCTTGTCGCTTAAAGGGAATGTTGATGATTTTAAACTCATTCTGCTACATCATCTCGACAATATTTACAGTTGTTAAGCTGTGGACTATAGAGCGGTATTTCCTGATTACTTTTACGAATGGTGTGTTTTGGACAGTAACTCATTTAATTTTTGTGTTTGGTATCGTGCATGTTGGAAGCACTGCAAAGGCTGAGGTGATTTGAATTTTAGAGGATGTTGTGGATTTTACAAGCTGTTGATCAGAGTGGGGCTGTCTCAGATTAATTTCAAAAAAACAAAAAAATTGTCGTTATAATTCAAATATTTTTTGACCGTTAAAATTCAAATTTTTTTTGACCGTTAAAATTCAAATTTTTTTTGACCGTTAGTTTTTTAAATAAGTTGAGTTCAAAATGTTTCAATTTTTTGACAATCTAATACTGAAAAATCGAATTTGAGACGGCCACTGCTATGGATGCTGACAGCTTTAACTTTACTTTTGAGGATTCTCCACAAATATTGTAATTTACTGGCATCAACAAAATATTCTTTACATTTTTAGGGTATAAAGACTGCAAAATATTTACACAAAATTGGATATTCAGAGAACAATTCTTCTTTTTCAAGACCAATTTTGAATTTTTCCCAGCAGCTATTGCATAGATATCCAAATTTTACATGTGGATTCTTCTCTTTTGACTATGGATTTGCATTTAAGGTATGAAATTACTTTGAGTTTGTTGCCTATTTGATATTTAAATTGTAAAGGAATTGCTAAATGCTGTTCCGAGCGACACAAATGAAGGAGGATCTGTCATGGAGCTGTAAAGGTTGCTTTAAACTTCCACGTGTATATGGGATAGGCTGTTTCTATTTGAAGTTGATAATAGAGGTATAGCTTGGGTACAGTGAGCCTTCCCACGCGACACAAATATAGAAGGCTTTGCCACAGAGCTTTTAAGGTTGAACTTAACTTCCACGTGGATATAGCATAAGCGACTTCCATTTGATGTTAATAATAGTAGCTCATTGTGGCCTTCTCTAGCTACGATGTTTTTAGGGCTCCACTTAACTTCCACGTGAATATGGGATAGGCGTTTTTAATTTGGTGTAAATAATATCGATTTAATGTAGCCTTAAATTCTCCTTGTTGGATCCGTCTTTATTTGTGTCTCTCGGGCACACAGTTTTCTGCAATTATTTTGTTTATTCTGTCCCGAGCAACACAAATGAGTAAGATTCCGTTATGAAACTTTAAAGGTTACACTTGACTTCCACGTGAATAGAGGATAGACGGTTTCCATTTGGTGTTGATAACAGAAGTTTAGTGAAGTCTTCCCGAGCGACACAAATGGCAAAGTTTTCACCACGGAGCACTTAAGAATAGACTTAACTTCCACGTGGATATGGGTCTTCCATTTATAGTTTATAGTTCATAAGGGAGCTAGTTCCATTTTATGTTTATAATAAAGTTTTAATCCAGTCTTAAATCCTCTTTGGTGGTCCTTCTTCACTTGTGTCGCTCGGGTATCATAATTATTATTCTCTACAATAACTTTGTATATGCATAGCTTTATATTTATATAAATTATTTACAGATGGCAAGCAGTGAGATTATTTATTTCATCATGCTGATACAATTTGAGCTAGGGTCAATGGGTGGGACACATTTTGATGGCAATAAAACAATTTCATTTTAATATTTGCAATCTTCTTATAATTTTGCACATCGATAAATATCGAGTGTAGCTGCAAAAAAAAAAAAACATATTTTAATAACTAAGAGTAAATCATGCAAAAATATATCGATGGCTGAGTGCAGCAATTAGATTCCAATTTTATCCATCAGTTTTTTAAAAGCAATTCAATTTTTTTTTCATCTCAATTCTGGTGCTGCTCAACTTGAAGTTCATATTTCATGTCGATATTTTGATCATTCCAATTTTAATTCAATTAGTGCCTTCCTGTGCCTATAATCTCGATGCAACTGAACTAAATTGAATTAAAATCACTACAAAACCCGCACGAGCAGCCAAAAGGAGGATAAACAAAAAAAAAAAAAAAATGAGAATGAGGAATACAATTGGTTGAATGGACAGCAATAGTCGAAAATGAAATTGAATTTTTTACTCAGTCTGTTGTCTGTGCGAAAAATGACATTGTTATATTTTTGTCATGTTCTTGTGGTAATTTTGAGGTTGATTTGAGGGATAGTTATGTAAGTGGACATTATGGTATTGTCGTTGGTGGTTGTTGGTTACTAGATCATTGATTTTAGTGGTTTTATTGGCATTGGCATAGAAATTGAGAATATCTTGTAATACTGCTTAGTTACTTTGCTGGTCATGTAGATCGATTGCCGTTAATGGCTTCTACTAGATTACCTCTGAAGTTGGTTTTATTCTGGATTCTGATAAGTTAGACTTACTCGACAATTGGAACGAGACGGGAATTTGAAGTAATTTGATTTGAAAAAGTCCCATATCGTGTGTCACGTCCTGTGTCACGCTCTGTGTCCTGTCCTGCATCCAGTCCCGCGTCTTATCTCGCATCCCGTCTCGAGTCCCGTCAATCATCCTGGATAGACTGGGAAATTGAAGAAGACTACTGTCTGCTAATATTAAAAGTCAAGTGCAACACTGTCAACTATCCCTAACAGACAATGATGATACTCCTGGATATGGTTTAAATCTGGCATCATGCAACATGCAAGCGTGAAGTCGGCTTGGAGCAGGAAATTGGGTCGATTAACCAACTTGTGCTATTTGGGTGATTAATCGGAATCAAGCATTATGACTGAATTTGTATAAAAATAACATAATTAAGACTAGAACCGTAGGTTTCTGAGTTCAGACTCCAACAATTTAAATTATTTGGCATAAAATCGTAGAACAACGATACAAGAAACTAGCAGAAGAAGCCGTTTTAGCCAGAAATAGAAACCTATTCAACCTCTTTATAAACGCTCTATGATTCACAGTGGTTCATTAGGAACAAATCATCATCATTGCCGATCAACCGACTAACCAAGCTGATTAGTTCAAAATATCCAAAACTGACGACATTCAACACAAGGATCATAAAATTCACTTTAAAAAGGAGTGCCTGAACATGATAAACAAAACAGTCTACGTGAACAAACTCATACGACAGTTCCTAATTTGCTATGAATTTTTCATTACCAACAACCTTTTGTTGCCCATTCCAAAAAAACAATTAAAAAGCTGGACAAAATTAAAAAATTTATTTATTTTTCATCCACACTCGAAAAAAAATTAGTTTTTTGGACATGACAATAAGTATTTTGATGATGGCTATTTTTGGTCATTTTTATGTCTTTTTTAAATGACATACGATGACAATTAATATTGTGTCATTTGCATTCCACGTGTTATTTACAAGCATTAGCTTGTCCTATAATCGGTGCTATAATTCTTGATGGTGACCATTATTACAGATAGAAAATAAATTGAACACACACACAAATAGAGTCGTAACTAGAGGCGAGAATTCCGAGTTGATGAATTTAATTAAATTGCAAATTTTCAAAATGGATCAGCAAGCGACTGTCTGAATATTTTGCATATCAAAATTATGTAGTCTACGTAAAAACATTCACATGCGAGTAGAAATGCAGCATATAGAAGGAAAATAATTTTTTTGGGGAATTAAAATTAGACTAGGAAGCACAAAATTGTTTTTGAGTTGGATTCGAATGATGAATTCGGTTTTGAGGTATGAAAATTAAAACTTTTTTTTAAGGTTTTATTCAAAATTTTGGAATTTTATAAAGGAATTATAGTAATTAGGGGATGTTCAGGAGTTAAGTAACGCTAGAAATAGCCTTTTTAATGTTCCTCTCTCCCTAAGACAAGGCTTTTTAAAAGAATTGTGAAACAAAATTTACACTTGGTAGCAAAATTGAATCACCATATCTCATTCTACACCTCTCAGGAGCACGGTCAGGAGAGGGACTTCAAGAGAGGGACTTCAGGAGAGGGGCTTTAGGAGAGGCATTCCGGTGAGCGACCTCGGGAAAGGGATTTTGTTAAGATCGCAAGAATTTATTCAAGAAAAACATTAGCAAATTGAAGAATTTTCTCCAAAATGGGGAAAGAGTTTGATCCTCAGAGACCCCCCTTCTCCCCCTGAATACGCCTATCACCGCACTCCTACCATACCGAAGCGTTACGAAATTCCCAAAAATTTCTTAAGGTTACACAAAATGAGTATCCAAAATGCAAAATTTAATGGCATTCATCGTACTTAACCCGAACAGTACAAAGTGTAACGTGTTAGCTTGGGTCTATGTGCTTGGTCGGATAGACGCGACGTTGACCTGACGACTCCATGATAGCTGATTTTGACCCATTTTTATAGCGAAATAGTGTCACACTTGGAATTGGAAATTTGCCAGCGGTAGCCAGCGATAGAGCCAGCTTCAGGAACCGACAGAAGGAGACCATGGATCACATTTGATCTGTATGGCCAGCGAAGTAAGTAAGTAAGTTTATAGCGAAAAATGCATTTCACTTCATTGTGCTGTCTCTAATAAACAATTTTAAATTAGCCCGTCAATTTAACAGCCAAACAAACCGCTCAATTCCCTTCCTATGCCTATCAACAATTCATGCATCCAATTTATCCATAGACTATTTTAAAACCATTGTTAAACACCCACCAGCGTAAATTATTTCCAAAAAAATTCTAAAATAAAACATTTATGTGGATGTTCATTATGGGTATCAATGTGCAATTTGAGTCTAGTCTATTTAACTGTCTTAATTTCATTTATAAACAACTGAGTATTGACTATCGATGATGATGTTGATAGACAGTCTTGTCAAAACTAAAAATAACAGTTTTGACATTTGCAGCCAAGCCTGATGGGTGAATTACCATCATGGCAGTAGTTCTCGTCGATGAATTAAGTATGGCTCTCAATTCAGCAATAAAAGACAATGCAGCCATTGCAAAAAATTCCAAATTGACAATTTCAATTGAAATATTCGTTTTTTTTGTCCGATTACAGTCGATACGAACTCGAATGCTGGATTAGTTTCTCAAAAGTATGTAATTTAGTGGAAAATCTATCTTTAGCACATCGTATCGAGTTTAAAATGTTATCAAAAATTCATCAAGACTGATTGAAATTGTTAAAGTACCCAGAAAATTCTCTTGAAACAGAATGCAATATCCTGAATATTTTTCATCAATTCGCTTGGATTATTGACTTTTTAAGATGTTAAAATTGCAAATTGAAGATTCGAAAGACGATAAAATGCTTCGTGTTGATGTTTCGAGTAGCCAATTAAGAAAATGGAATGAACACATTATCAAGTTTAATTGATTTTTTTCGATTTTAGTGAAAAGATTCTACATTATTTCTATGAACTGAATTGCCCGAGCGACACAAATGAAGAAGCTCTGCCATGGAGCTTTCAGGGATCTTACTTGCTTACTTGCTTGACTGGTGCGCACAGGACTCATTACCGTGTTAAGAGAACGTCTGTAGACAGTTCTATCTTTCGATAACATTGGGTAGTTCAGGACCTAAGGCAGCTATTTTGATTCCTCATGGAGATGAAAGGAAGCTGTCGATAGAGATAGTATTGCACTTGGTATTGGAAATTGGCAACTGGAACCGATAGAGCTAGCTTCAGGCGACTCCTGTTGGAGGTCATGGTTCACAACTGATCTGTACGACAAACGAAGTAAGTAAGTAAGTAGTATGGAGATGGCTCCCATTAGATGTTATCAAGGTGATATTTAAAGAGCTTCAGTACAACCTTAAAAGCTGCACGACAGTACTTTCTTCATTTGTATCGCTCGGGCTTGAACTGAATTGCACGAGCTTAAGTGGTCGTTCACAAATGTCACTTTAAAAATTTAAAAGATTTATAGATTCTTAAAATGTCGCAAATACTGACATAAAAATTCTGCAAACAGCACAAGGACCTCAAGTAAAAAGAAGTATTTTCAATTAAAGCAGCTTGTCTCATGACCATTTCAACATGATTGTGATAGAAACTGTTACAAACATTCGTAATCGCTTGGGGTGTGGGATGGAGTCCCGAGTGAGACAAATGAAGAAGATTCGATTAGGGAGCTTTTGAAGATCTGTAGTTTAGCAGGCAAAGAGTATGCTTTCATGGTACAAAGCCACTATGGTACCTAAAATCGGTCTCTTTGTTTGCAAGGGGTAATAGCTCATTTGTTCAGAACAAATGAAAGTCGCTTTTGTGTGGAATCCATATGGATGTCTTTTGGCATCCAAAAACAGGATGGAGTTTTGGACTATTTGGACTATTTGGATATATTCCATGTTCCGACTTGGACCCTAGGTTATTACAGAATGCTGTTTGGATGTCAAATGGGAACCATTTGTCGTTCACATATAGACAGCTTCCATTTGAGGCTACTTTAAGGGTTTTAGCGGAGTCATAAACGCTTAGTAATAAAGCCTTCTTTATATGTCTTGCGCAGAAGCACTCCCGTGCACCATTCTGCACCAAATCTTATTTTTTTTGCCATAAATGTGAGCCAAAATCAACTGTCATGTAGTCATCACGACTACCTCAAGTCCTGCCCAGAACGCGATGACTTAACGGCATCCTAACGACCATATTGTACTGTTCGGGGCTTACAGTGATGAAGGAATGTTAAATCTACGTGTTGACAGAGAATTTGTCCAAACTAGGTGACAGAGCCAACAACAGAGTCAGATGGAAAGCATTTTGTTGTAACCTGAATTCCTCAAAGCTCCTATGGTTACTATTGCTTCCATGGCTACAGTAAGAAAGTAATTAAGTACTGCTCGGAAATAATAAAAAAATAAAAAAAAAAACTTGGAGAAAAAAGTTCAAAACTGTGGGAAATAATTTGTGTTTGTGATAGCTGATGGGGAGGATGAATAAGTAGAAGACATAAGAATAATAAGAAGCCTATAAGAAAATGGAATTGTAATGAAGTTATGAGAGCCTATCCCGAAAGACACAAAGAAGTACTGTTGCGTAGAACTTCGCGTCGACACTGTTATGTCGACATTGAGATTCATATAAGAACAAGAATCAAGTACTTCCAAAAAATAGATAAATTCTACAGCATTGCTACCCCCGATAGCACAAAAAAACACAGTAAAACAGGACGATAAGATAAGAAATTTCTTTTTAAAAGTCAAATAAAAATTATAATAAAATAAAACTTTTTACCCAAGCAATTTTTTTCCATTTTTCACAGCACTTACTGATAAGGGATTATGTTCGCCTTCTCTTTTTTATTAAATTAAATGGTTTTCATTTTTAATATTACAATTTTCTGCTAATTTTTTCCAACCATAATCGTTGATGGTTCTTTTCTGACATTTCCTTTTCATTGCCCAGCTTAATTTAACAATGGTTCTTTACCTAGGAACTAACTTAGATGTGAGAAGCACAAAGGAAAGAAGAAAAATGGAAATAAGGAAGAATGAAAAAAAACTTTTTCGGCCCCCTCGCAATTGTGTTGACTTAAAATAATTCTGAATTTTTTTTTCTCATTCCACACATCAACGCTTTTATTCGTTGCTTTATGACACTTGTCCTTGGAAATGTTCTTTTTTTCTTTTTTTCACTTACTGGATGAATTTAAATTAACTTTGATGCTTGGCTATTATCATATATTAAGGGTGGTTAGTTGTTATTTTGGTGAGCATTTTTGGTGACATTTTGTGGATATGCTTCGCTGGTCTTACAGATGAATTGTGATTCATGACCTTTCACAGGTGCGCCTAACTCTTTCGCTGGCTTCCACTATCCATTGTCCAATTTCTATCGACAGCTTCCTTTCAATAGTTCTTTGGTGATCCACGAGCTCTTTTAGTAATAACCAAATACTGTTATTGCTAAGGTGACCCTCAGAGAGTTGGTAGTCATATAGACGCCACGTGGATGCGACTTTCATTTGGTGTTAATATAAGAGCTTTAGTGGAATCTTGGTGGAACCTTTAAAGCTTCGTTTTGGAATCTTCTTTTGTATCGGTTGTGATTGTAACTCGTACAAGACAAGGCTCCATAAAGGCTCTTTATAGACTTGGAATGGCCTCTTTCTCTTCCTTTACGGCACTCGGGTAACAGGGCCATAACCAAAAATGATTTTAGGTAAATTTGAAATAAGTCTAAATCAAGGGAGTTGACAAAGAAAGAGCGAACGGGATCATTGAGGTACAGATGATCTTTGCCTCATTGTTGTGATGTTGTGATTTGGAATGGAATCACTATGACACAACTAAATTGCAGTTGAGTCATTTAAACTTGCTTATGTTTAAATAAATCACTGGGACGTCCAAAGAATTCATGATGTTTACAGATACAGTATTGCATTTGGTATTGGAAATAGCCAGCTATAGCCAGCTATAGGGCCATTTTCAGGCAGCATCTAAGAAAGGCCATAGAATAAGCAAAATTAACAACACTCTTAATAAGCTTGGAATAAGCACAACTTAAACTAACTTATTTAATTCATAAAAGGTGTCAAAATATACAAAGCATTCAATTCTGATAATTTGAATTTTAAACAGAACGTCCAATCAAGAGTCTCACAATTCCATCAAATTGAATTTTGCAACTAAGTTGATGCTTCAAAAAAAACACAATAAAAATAACAATAAGATTTTCAATTTATCGAATCACAGTAACCTGGATGTGCTCCCTCTCTCCATCCTCATTCATCGTTTATCACTCAAGTTTATTTATTCTCGAGAACGTCTTGAGGGTAAATCGAATAAGTTTAAATGACGTTATCAATAAATAATAAATTGTTATGAAGCATTTGTTGCATGAGTTTATGGATGTGTGGGATGTAAAAAAAAAAGTACAAAAGCTTTATTGAATCGATTTGAGTAAGTATTCTCAAAGGAATCGTAAAATGCTTTTTTTTTTGTTACTGCTCTCTGCTTCCTGTGATGGATTTTCAAGCAAGTGATGTTTCAAACTGTATGATTGAATTCAGTTGTATGAAAATGGATTATAGGTTAGAGCTTATTTAGGGAAAAGCTATTTCTATAGAATTATAATTTCTGAATATGAATTTTAGTCATTTTGAATAACACAAAATATTTCAATAGTTTATTGAATTACATACATGATAAATGCAAAATGATTTTCATTATTGGGAATATTAAATTCTCAAAATTAGACTTCAAACGTACCAAATGCGTCATTTAGAAGTGATGTCCCCTAACATACAAAAATCATGCTCTCGATCAAAAGCACGGTTGAGACTGTGGCGCACTCCCAAGATGACGCTGCTAACATTTACTATGCATTTACGGTGCTGAGACTGCAGTTTTTAGTCTTAAGTAGTAGTTAATTGACAAATTTTGTCAATTTTGCTATGTGCCCGGTATTTGGATTTAACTAGGACTTGACTTAAAAAACACAGGACTAGAATACAATCGCCGTTTTACAGTCCAAAACCGAAGCCTGTGTCCTTAAATGGACTTTAAGATACAGTCAAAGGGCGAAGGCCAAAGCCCACTTCCCCTGGCTACGCTCTTGATACAGTCGACTACAGGTCTGCCTACGGTTCTTGATCTTACTCTAGTTGTAACTACATTTCAGTGATACAGACCAAAACGCTGGCTTTGGTTCTTGAACAAATCACAAGTTTGAATCAAAAACTGCAGACTACCGCGTCTACAATGCAAGAAATACAAGCCTGCGTTTCTTAACCGAAGATTCTAACTAAATTTCAATGTGTGTCGATCATGACACATTTTAAGAGCTACTCATTTTGAGTCATACAGCTTTAGATGATTTCTGCTTACCTGCAAGATACATGTCGTAAAAAATGGTTAAAATCCCGTCCATGGCAACTTGACTGTGAGCTAATGCCAGACTTCATCGAATTCGAGTTGTCACGCTAACCTAGCTTAACTGCCTCAATATTGAACGTCATTCATAAACGATCCCTTAACACTTAAAAATTATTTATTTTGATAAAATCCAAAAATTTTAATATAAATATTTTCAAAACAAACAAATTTCCATTGATTACTAAGATGAAAATATTTAAACATAAAATTTTCAATGAAATGCACTGTAAAATAACATAATCTAATAGCAAATCATGATTAGTTTTCATTTCCAGAAAATTGAAAATTTTGATTACACATTTTAGCAAATCAAACACATATTTTTAGAATCAGCATTTTAATAATTAAAAGCTATTTCATACTTTTCAGACTTTGAGGATTTTAATTTAATTTTCATGCAAAATTCTATTTGCTAATTTCAATTAAATGCAATATTTGTTGGCACTAACATTAATATGCTGTATTGAAATGTAAACTTTATTAATTCCAACTCCTTTAACATGCTCACATGCTGTTCATAAATGCCAATGCTTCAATGTGTACTGCTAGCCGAGCAAGTCGAGCAAGTCGAGCAAGTCGAGCAAGTCGAGCAAGTCGAGCAAGTCGAGCAAGTCGAGCAAGTCGAGCAAGTCGAGCAAGCCGAAGCATGCCGAATCTAGCCGAAGCAAGCCGAAGCTAGCCGAAGCAAGCCGAAGCTAGCCGAGCAGCCGAGCAAGCCTAGCAACCATCGTATCCTACAAGCAAAAAAGACTAAAAGGAACAGCACTGAAAGTGGAAAATTCACATCCACTTGTGAAGTACAAATTCATGACAAAATCCCTTACTTCCTTTTAAATTTATCATTTGAAAATCGTAATCATAAATTTTACGACTACATCTACTGTCAAGTGACTTAAAAGCCATCAAAGGATAGAAAAAAATATTGGATATGCTCCTGACATTTTCCTCATAAAACTTTATCCTGCAATTTTTACATATTTTTCTTAACATTTTATGCTTTTTCAATTGATACTTGAGTTTATGTGTCCATTATGAAAGCAGTACGAACGACTTTTCATCGCTTTATGAGATTTTATTTTTTGAAGAACTTTTCAAGATACTTCTTCTCTCAAACGACTTCTTTTGTACTTATTACAAAGTTCTTTAATGTTTCTCATTTTAAATAATGAAAAGTTTCTCATAAATGCTGTCAATTGTTCTTGTCAATTTATTTAGTGCTTGTTATTAGGTTTCTTGTCGGAATTGCATTCGGTTGCTAAGTTTGTACATGTTGGGTTTGGAGATGGTAGATTGTGAACCTTATCATTCCTGTCCTGACTGTGGACTGTCTCCTTTCAAGCAGGATTTGAATAGGCTTCTAATCTATTCTTTTATGAACATGTATCGGCACAGGACTCGGGCGCCAGTGATGCATTTAGTGGTAACAGGAAAACGTAATACCAAGAAAAGTCAAAATCGTAGTCAAACGTCGGTTTCTTCAATTCTCAAGTCGAAATCCGGCACCAGGTTAGCGTAACATTGATATGATTTCCGATTTAAACCAAATTAGAGTCATTCTGGGTTGGAATTGGACTTTTGATTGATTTACCAATTTGTCCTTTTTGGGATTAGTTCGTACTGGGGCGTAACCTCTGTAAATTAAAAGTATATTTGCATTAATTGACTAATTATGCAAACTTATGTGATAGATTTAGATCTGCTTAAATTTTCAACTGCTTTAGCTTTCCAAATCGGAGGATGAAATGTGAATTAGGTAACAATTGTTAACACAGTACCCAAAGGTATAATGCTGATCATTCAAATGGCAAAAGCTAATAATTACCTATCAAATTTAATTTTATCCACAGCAATTCCTACTCAAATTCATAAGCAAATCTTTCATAATCCAATTCCAATTACAATTCTCTAAATTGAAATACTTAAATCATTTTACTAACAATCTCAAATACAAAATTATAATGTGCAAGCAAACAGGAAAAACAAGGAAAGCATCATAGAGAATAGAGAACGAGCAACGATAATAAAATGAAATAATATAATAATACAAAAAACCCAACTTTTACGTTGAGCACAATAATGCAAACAAAAATTTTCATGCAAAGCATAAACACAAATTAATGAAAATTAAATTTTCTGGCGGTATTGTTTGAAAATAAAAAAAGTCGAGTTTTTTTCCGAGTAAGTAATTATTATTGTTTTGCTATTGTTGTTGTTGTTGGTTTGTTATAATACAGTGATCAAGTTAGAGAGTTGGTTATTGCTGAGTTTGTCTAGGTTTTATAAAATTAAGAACTGATAATAATAAAGAGCTAATTTTTATTAAATTTAAGTAAAGTCAAAACTGTAAAGCGAAGCTTTCATTTGTAACAAAAGATTGAAGCAAAGCTTCATTTCAAAATCAAATTTTAAAGCGAAGCCTCAACATAAAACAAAGTTATTATAAAGCAAGTCTTTAATAGTGGCAGAAACTGAAGCAATGCTTATTTTCAGAGCTAAACTTGAAAGCAATGCTTCAATAAAAGCGAAGTTATTATAAAAAGAAGATTATTCTTTTTGAAAAATATTGAAGCAAAGCCTCAACGTAATGTGAAGTTTTTATAAAGCAAGGCTGCAATTTTGACAAAATCAAAGCTTCATTTCAGAACTAAATTTCAAAACTATGTCTCAAAATAAATCGAATTTACTACACAGCAAAGCTTTAATTTTGAAAAAATTGAAGCAAAGCCTCATTTTAGAACTAAATTTTAAAGCAATTCCTCAACACAGAGCAAAGTTATTACAAAGCAAGGCTTTAATAGTGAAAAAGATTGAATCATTGCCTCATTTTAGAACTAAATTTTAAAGCAATGCCTCAATATAAAGCGAAATTATTACAAAGCAAGACTTTAATAATGATAAAAACATCGAAGTAAAGCTTCACTTCAAAACTAAACTTTAAAGACAAGCTTCATCATAAAGCGAAGTCAACATAAAGCGTTCCTTTTATGCTGCAATATAATTACTCCATTTTCCCATAATAATGCTAAAGCAAAAGCAAGAAATGAGAAATTTCCTCCGTATATATGCAAGATTTTGTTCCATAATGAGAAAGTAAATAAGTGAACCATGGAGAATCGTGAAGAAAAGAGCGAGTCGAGATGAAAATTTCTTTTCTTTTTTTCCCCTCTTTTTTATTTCAACTTGAAAAGAAAGGAGTGTAAATAGCGTAGTTGAAGGAAATAGTTCTTAAACGATTTTTAAATGCTTTTCTCTTAATTCCTCTGTAAGAATTAATTACAATTAAGTATTTTTCAACGTTCCTTGTTTGTTATAACCTTTTTGAAAATTTCCTTTTTTAATTTTCGTTTAGTTCTTTGATGCTGTAAAGTTTTTGTCGATTATTTTGGGATGAAATTGAAGGAATGAGGAGATGACCTTAAAGAAGGGACCGTAATTGCAACTTTAAAAACGCTACCCGGAATAGCATCATGTCAGAGTCATGTTAGCCTGGGGCCGGGTTTTGAATCGGTAAAGTGACTTGTACATTAGCTATTGCATCAAGAAGTTTAATCTATCTTAAACAAATTCTCAAGACTGAGATCGAAACCAAGACCTAGCCCTAGACTTCCCGAGTCTCGGCATCGGGAAGCCTAAGTCAAGATCGAAGCTCAAGAATTTACAAAAACTTGCAGCATTACCGAGATGGAATTGGCATTTAATATCTTAAGTCTTTTGCGACATTACATATTAAGCTTTTGAATTTATTGAGGCGGGAAATTATTGTTCTGGAATTATTGTGGAATTTGATGATTCTTCACAGATGTGGAAAAAGAACTTTATTTTACAAAATACTATCGATTTTGTATAGACTTAAGGCGATTTAGTTCATTTTGGAATTAAAAAAGTGGAATTTGTAAATATTTCCCCTTAAAAGTATGCAAACTTCATATTGAAATTTTGTATCTCATAGCGTTAATTCTGGATTCATTATTCAGTGATCTCCTCATTATTCCTCAGTAAATACGGCTTTAACGGAAACAAATATTGATGATTTAACGATTCACTTTTCAGGAATTAAAATGAGAATATTGAGGATTATTTATGGGAGAATGAACAGTATTCTTAAGCTTGAAATTATACATTTGATTTAAGTATATTTAAATGACTCGCTGTGTATGGTAAAGCATCACTGAGTCGCCGTATTGACAAGAAGACGCGAAGTTTCCCTGACGGTATCGTGATGGCGAATGTTGACTTATTTTTACAGCAAAAAATGCAGTTAGCAGCGTTGTGTTGTTCGGGATAGGTCAGAATCGTTGAAAATTTGACAGAATTTGAGTTCTTCTATAGCATTTATATCCTGCCCTTGATGGTCATCCCATACCGAGTCTAAAACATGTCCGAGTGTTCTACTTGACATGATGCCTATTTATCGACTAGACCTTGACCTTAGGTCTAGTCAACTATTGTCAATTGCGATCAAGTTTTAATCACCTAATCTCTAGTGCGACCTTGACCATAACTGACTAGACCTACGGTCAAAGTCTAGACTTCCACAGGAGGTCTAATCAGTTATTTTCAGTTGCGGTCAATTTGACCACTCGAGATGAATAATAATCAAATTCCATCGACAAAATTCTCTAAAAATTCATTGAAAATCAATAAAAAATTTCACTTTATACTGCCTTTTCCTCCCATCTTTTCATTTCCCCAAACTCGCCGTTAAACTCATCAGATTAAAATAAATCCAGTCAGGAAGAAAGAAATTTCCCAAAAAATAAACTTTTTCTTTCATAGCATTTTTGTAGGTCAATTTTTGCGCACAATGCAATTTCATACATTTATCCATTCAAAAGTTCTACAGCAGACTGCATTCGAACAAACTTGATATGTACCAAAAAAAAAGTTGCACGATAAGCTTAATGACACAGTTGAGATGATAAACTCATCCATGTGTGTGTGTGAGGGGGACGTAGATGGTGATTTTCAGTAGATGAATAAGGATTTAAATTGGAAAAGAGTGAGTAAGTAGTTTATTGATGCTGGCATTGTCTACATATGCTAGTGACCTGCAAATAATAAGAAAATTTTCTATAAAAAAGCATTTATCATTTATACAGCTGCTCCCTAGACTCATGCATGCTTACCAGTTTTTCTATCATGTGCCTTTTTTTCATCATTCACAGGTTTCTCGTTTCAAAACAATTTATAATCGAGAGTCAAATGGAATTAGAATTGTCATTATAAACATGATTTATGATTATTTTTTTTCTTTTTCTTGAGAATGTCTTCGTGCCTTGATTCTTGGGCAGTTGTAGGCATTTATATATTTAGAGCTATGTATTCATGTTCTACTTTTCTAGGATAGGGAGATAAGCTTAATTGGAATATGATTTTCAAGGTAGCCAAATGACAGTCATGTGATATCCATGTTGCACTTGGACGACATATGCCAACCGATTTCTGACATCATTCATCAGATCGGTAAATTTATTAATTTTCTAGATTTTATTTTAACGTGTCCAGAGCAACATAAATGAAGAAGGTTACGTAATGGAGCATTGAAGGGTTTTAAGCAGTCCTAAAGATGTATCAGCAAGATAGCGTCGCTTTGTTTACATTTGGTCGTCGTTGTTGGTCTAGTTATGTCTCCATTCTGTTACTTTCTTTGTATATGTGGGATTCGGAGAAAATCGATTCCATACATCATTATTCCAATCCTTATTGTGAGGCTGGCAGGATTGTTTGGATAGGCTTCAAATGGCAGGGCTTCAAATGTATAAGCTTCAATCTATCCTTTCCTTTGGCACAAATCTCAATCGCGATGTGTTTAGTGGTAACAGCGAATATGACAAAAAGATAGACACTTGACATTTGTTCAGCTTTGAAGTTAGACTTTAGCTTCCTCTTTTTCCCGAAACTTTCATTTTATGCTTTAAAAAAGCTTTGGTGAAAACCCAAACAGTAACAGGCAAATAGTATAATTTCATAGTGCACAAAGACCACTACGGTATCCAAAATCGGCCACTTTGCCTGTTAGAGATAGAGTTCTGCTGTGAAACCTACATACTTAGTTTGTGTCGCCTGGCTACCGACCGGGTCATGAACGAATTTTAATAGCAGATTTCACAACACAAATATTCAAAAATATGTTGACCAGCTAATCATGCGTAACTGATGTTACTTAACACAAAAAAAACTTATACATTCCAACCTTTAGTAGCCAAAACAACAGCAAAAATCATCTATGGGAAAGAAAAAAATCATCAAAACTTTTATTTTATTGGTCATAAAAACTTTTGGTTTACATTCATACTTAAGTGTAATGATGCCACAATAATATCAAACGAGTGCCATAAACAATTTATATAATGAGGTTCTATTGAATGTTAAAGAACGTCCATAATTCATGTTTTGTTGTATGAAATAATTTAGTATATCCAAACAATAAATTTATTTACACAAATTCTCGTACTTTTTCAGCTTTCGTATTTCACACAAACAAATCAAATGCTGGAATTTGTGCCTTGTTTTTTTATTGTTTGGACATTGGCTTACTTTGGATAGTTTCCCCTCTCGTTCTGGATTGTTTATTGTTTTCTTATTCTTGTTGTGATTGTAAACATCGTAATTTTTTGGACGGCATCGTTTAGTGATCATTTATAAGTAATGTCCAGTTTATTGGTGTAAAGCAGAGGTGCGCAACCTTTTATTATTCAGAGGAACACCCTGGTGGTGAGCCTGGATCGAAGCTGCACACTGCATATGATGCATACCATTTTAAAGAATTTTTGGATTCATACTAGAGCATCGCGTCCCACAATGTTGCCCAACACTGATCTATAAAAGGAGGATGAGATAAGCAACGGTGTATAAAAGCATTAAAATCTCATTTTTGATGGAAGTCCCTTATCAACGAGCTAATAAAGCATCTTTATTACCCAAGCAACACAAAGTAAACAAATTCAGTCATATTAAACGTATACGGAATCCACTTGAATTCTGAACTCCACTAGCATGTAAGCCAACCTGCGTCATGAATCCCTTTATCACTTGGTATTCAAGTTCCAATGAAAAATAACAAATAAAACACAAGAAACCAAAACAAAAACAAATTAATGCTTCAAGGAATAGAAAAAAGTCTTGCGGAAATGAAATAAATGGAAACAAAACGAGAGTAAATTGAAATGAATTGCCACAAACAATAACAACAGCTACGGGAAAATCAAGGCTGAAGTTGGAGATGCAAGGTCAATAGCAAGTACTGCTTTATTTTATATGTTAGATTAAATTGTCAAGGAAGATTTAATGGATGTAGTTTAAAATTATTGGAATCAAGAGTTGCGACTTAGGATTACCCTAGAATACCAGTTTGATGACAGCACTGCATGCAGAATACACAGGATGAAGAATGAAAATATCTCAAACTGGCAGAAGTTTTCGAAGGATCGACAAGCAAGCAAGTAATTAAGTTAGAATACAAAGAAAGCCAGTGAGCCGCATTTCCACTACAAATGGTTTGAAAATGGACAAGCCACAAATTTCTCCTACCTAGTCTCGAACTCGTGATCGCTGATTCGGTATTGCAATGATTAGGTAACGAATTACTAATCCATTCCGCCATCGAGCCACTATAACTCACTATGCATTTAATAGAACTATTTAATCTTTAACTTCATAAAAAAATCTCTAATTAAACCATATTATCAAGAGGTTGCATGCAACTGTTGTGACTTTTCGAGAGTTATTATGGACTTCAGCACAGTAATGTGACATTATAAATCATTTTTCAATCATGATTTTCAGCAAATCATAATTTATTTAACTGTATATCGAGTGACACAATAAATTCATTGAAATAATGTAGCTAAATTTCTTTTTAGATCTCAATAAGCTTATACTTAATTTTGAAAATTATGAAATTTGATGTTCAAAAATATTTTGATGTCTCAACAATTCATGGATTCTGTTATATGTCAAAGCGACATCATATTATAGGAAGGTAAGTGCTAGTTTAAAGATGTTAAAATTAAACAGAGCTCGAAGTCGAGTCGAGTCGACTAGAAAAAATGAAGTCGATTCAGTTCGAGTTCAAGTATATCGACTTCCAGCTCTGGTATAAGATATATTTTTATAGAATTTTCTGGACCATAGCTTTAGCGTGTTCAACATTTTGCTCATTACACCTGATTGCTACTTTTGTTATAAAACTTATTGATGTTCCTATTGTCGTATATCTTTCTGACAAAGCCGTTCCAATAAATGAAGTAAGTACTGTATACTTTTGATAGATTTTCCTAAAGTTCGAAGTGGACTCGATTCATATTTCGAGTAGAGTTAACAAGACTCTAATATGTAGTTAGGACTACAGTGAAGGCGCCTCCTCAATAAAGGCGATTTGGACTCCATGGAGTCCGATCTTTTTGGACTTTTGGAGTCCAGACTCCCAAAGTTCTGCCAACTTTGTTTTCGAGTCTAATCGATGTAAATCCAGACGACTTCGAGCTCAGGAATTATATAGTGATAATTTTTTTAGGTGAATTTTCCAGCCGTTACAATATGTCCAGATTTTTTGCCATATCATTCATCCAATTCTTCTGGACGTGTAGCTGATATAGTTCGATATGAAAGGCACTCTATGAAGCAAATTCCATACGATAAGCAGGAATACTTAAATGAATATTCTGAAGAGAAGCAACTTCGTAAAAGTTATACTAAAGTACTAAATAGTATTGAAAATGGAGAAATTGATCATAAAAAGTTAGGAATAAAAATGTAAGGTATTCAATAAGGGGAATAACCAGAGAAGTTAGGGGAGTTCGATCGGCACATATTGAAATGTTGCAACCACGGCGAAGAGGCAGAACCAAGTGGCAGCCACATGGCGAAAACAACCAAATTTGCCAAGTGACTGCCACTTGGTTCTAAGTATATGGTCTGTGCCGATCGGGATCCTTTTTGGAAATCTTGAATTTTGGTATATTCATAGTCAAAGGTCCTCCTACTGGCCCCTGGCTTCTAAACTATTGTTAACAATCCTTTTCAAACCATTCAATCATAATGCTCTCTTATCTTCAGCCTTAAGAGACTTCAAGTCGTCGATATGATGACTAATCGTGGAGTGTTCAGCAAATTGAACTTTTTCATCCCAAATGACGATTTTCTAAATATAATGAACATATATCAGAAGGAATTTACAAATGCTGATCCAGTCATTACAACATGGATGGAAGATCACCGACAATGCATGTCTGAAATCTTAACTGTAGAAGGATTATGCTTTACATTCAACATTGCTTTTGCTAATGATGTACTGCATATAAATAATACATCAAATGACTTTCATTATCAGTTGTTTAATCATCATGGTCGCAGTAATTGTACAGCATTTGATTCACCGAAATCACTTCCAAGAAAAATAGCATCTTCATTTACAGGACTTAAAATGAAATATGATGTATTATTTATTTTTTTAAGGAAATTTTTGAAAGAGTTCCAAAAGGTTTTTTGCTATTTTTTCACGATCCTTACGAATTGCCATCAATGAATTCACAAATTATAAGAATGTATACGAGACAGAGAACTCATATAACAATTGATGCAGAGCTGAATACAATTGATGACTCTCTAAAAGATTATAAGCCATTCGAGTAGGTAAACTTATCAAATCCAGATGCTTGATTATAATGAAATGCATTTTCAGACGTAATTGCTATCTTGACAGTGAGAAGAGATTGAAATTCTTCAAAAAATACACAAAAGCAAACTGCTTACAAGAATGCCTGACTGATTTCATTGTCAAATCTTGTGGATGTGCTGAATTCTTTATGATTCGCAATTCAACAACTCGAATTTGTTCAGCAAGTGAGGAAAAATGTTATACAAAGGCTAAGGATGAATTTATGGATTCGCAAGAAAGTTGTGAATGCTTACGACCATGCAATTATGTAAAATATAATCTGGAGATCAATCAGATGAAGTTGACGAAGTAAGTTTTAGAAATATTATCATTTTTGTCGTTGTTTTACAATCTTGAGGATTGAGAACATCCTTAATTGCTTTTTGACTGACTTAAAAGCAGTCTTCATCAGATTCTTAGTAACATATAATATTATCTTAACAGGTATATACCCCTTACTACTTCGAAAAGATTAGAATTCAACATGAATTTTAAAAAAGACAGCATTAACCAATTCATTCATACGCAGCTATATGGCGTGATTGATTTACTCTCTTATGCTGGAGGATTTTTAGGATTAATTGCTGGATTTTCATTTTTATCATTAGTTGAATTAATTTATTGGTTTACAATTCGAGCTGCATCAAGGAATTTTAATCGATCTACAAGGGTTCATGCATTAACTGCAAGATCAGTAGATCAAACAAATGTCATAACATTTGAGAAAACAACTCGAGACTTTTTAAAAAGCTCATCAATTCATGGACTAAGATATTTGTCTAAAAATAATATGTTTGATAAGTAAGATGGTATGGGGAAAGTTTGGATATTGCACATAATATCCAAACCAGAGTTGCAAAACAGGCACCTGTCACAGACAAAAACCGTACAATTTCTTAATAATGTGTATGGCTTTTCTTAAAAATATCTAGAAATTGTACGGTTTTTGGAAGAAATTCTATGATTTTTTCTTACAAAACCATCCAAATTATCAAGAATTTGTATGGTTTTTACCTGTGACAGATGCCTGTTTTGGAATTCTAATCCAATCGTTCCTTTACGGATTAATTACAAATTTTTAGGATTTTTTGGGGGACTTTTACAGCTGGATCTACAGTTATAGGAGTATTGATGATTTTAAAAGTGCATGAAAAGATTCCAAATAATCAAATAATTACATATGATGATAGTCTTAAGTTCAGAGAAGAAGTAAGTTTAATATTGCTTATTTTCAAAAGGGTAGCTTAATAAGACACTTTGTTCGGTGAACTGGACGCGAAAACTTAATAACCAGAAATCGTTGAGAGCTCTGGTTTTTTACATTACTGTATCATGTTATTTAGTCCAGGAAGTGTCCTGGATCATGTTTTTTCAGGTCAGAATTTAAACTGAATCTTACTAAATCTTGATTTTTTTGCAGAAAAACTAATACCTAACTAAAAATCAATTACTGATTGCTTGGGTCAAAAATGCGCTTAAGTCCTTTAATCAATAACACGAGGACTTTTGTAATTTTTTTAATATTTTAGATATTTTTTCCGGCTGTAACTATAATACCTGAAGTTGGTATTTATCGAGACTACAATGAAATGTTTAGCCCATTTACGTATAAAAAGGACCATGAAAAAAAAGTTATGCTGATGAACGAAACATTTAAAAGTAATACCAAAAGGTAGGCAATTTATCATTTATGTTGAGTAGAACTCGAATTTTGTTGAATTTTTAAATTTTTTAATTTTTACAGATTTTTCGCATTATTCTGTATTTGCTTTCAAATTTGCATTCCTTTCCAAAATTTTGGCGATGATAGACTTTATGATTTCACATCAGATGCCAAAAAGGTGATGGAAAGTGAACCAAAAACAGCATGGTTTCAAGAACAATATTCTATTTTTAACGAGGATATTCAGCCAGTATTCGCAAAAATTAGAACAAGATTTGCAATGGGCTTTACTTTTAATATCATTGATGATGATAAGTTGCTGAATTTTAATTCGTAAGTTTAATAATAGACAATGACCATACTTATATCTTGAGTGACTGAATCATATGGACATCCTTTGTGTCGCTCAGGCCTAAATGAGTGTGTTCATGAGTATATTCAATCAATGTTATTGAGCATGCTCCATGTCTGGTAATGAATATTGATATTGAATAGAGAAAAACCAAGAGAATTGAACCAGAGTCGCAAAACAGGAACATGCTACAGGCAAAAACCGTACAATTTCTTAATAAAGTGTATTGTTTTTCTTACAAAACTATACAAATTATTAAGAAGCTAGAGTATCTGGAGCGCCCGTGGCGCCCCATCTTCAGAATTTTCAGCTTCACATAGCTTCATTTGACATCACATTACACCCACATTAACCCTGATACCCTTAAATTTTCGGCTTCACATTACACCCCCATTCCCCCAGATACCCCTCAGTTTTCAGTTTCACACGGATTCACATGGCTTCCGTTCTTGTATCAGCAAAGGAATTGGGTGTTTATAATATAGATTGTATGGTTTTTGCCTGTGACAGGTGCATGTGTTGCAACTCTAAATTGACTTTTTTGTAGAAAGGTGGGTTCGAAACTCAAAATTTTCAAATTTTTTATTTCAGAATAAATGAAGAGTTTCGATACTTTAAAAACATAACTACAAAATATCCAGAAAATTATTCACAAAGCGCTAAAAATATAAGCGTACGGAAAGGAAGTGAAGCTAAGTTTGCAAATGAGACTTAAAAATTTAAAACTTAATTCAACGGATGTCGCTTGTAGAGATTTAGGAGTTTTAATTCATGATGTCAATGCAATGCCAACATTCTTCAAGCGAGATGATTTTATAAATGTTAGAGCTGGCAAACTAGACATAGAAGTGACTCCAGAAATTGTCAAGTCTGATGAGGACATGAAAAAGGTCAATTATAATATCCGAAAATGTTACTTTGAAGGTGAAAAAACGTTGAAATTTTTTAACAAATATTCTGAGAAAAATTGCATTATTGAATGCCTTACAAACTTTACATTGAGTATGTGCAACTGCTCTGATCCATCGCAGCCATTTGTAAAGCAAAACTTTTGCCATCCAGATTTTAATGATCGCTATGTTTACTGTCCATCGCAAGCATTAAGAAAATTTCATTCTGATGAAAATTTAGAGGGAAATTGTGGATGCATACCAACTTGTGATTCTGTCAGCTACAATGTGAAATATTCTTATAAATTTGGACGAAATTATAATGAAGTAGAAATTAATGTTCGATTCAGAACTGAGGATGCGATTTTATTCAGACGATTCCAAATGTTTACATTTTCGGATGTAGTGTCATATGTTGGTGGACTATTGGGACTTTTGGCTGGAATTTCGATGCTTTCAATTGTTGAATTCTTTTACTTTTTCATAATTCGTGTGTTTGTGGATGTTTATAGATTTTAGTATGACAATTGGCCGATTATCTAAAGTCGATTTCGAGCGACACAAGTGAAGAAGACTCCGCTCTGGAACTCTTAAGGGCCTTAAGTTAAGGCTCCGCTAAACCGTGGCGGAGCAATTTTTGCATTTTGTCGAGTTATAGTCACGTGCCTGAACTTTTTGCGTGCCAAATTTGTTTATTACACGATAAATTTGATCACATTGGGAGATATTTAAATATGAACAATAAAAGTTTTTGTAAGCATGCATTGCATGAGACATAATATTTAAATTCCATTAAATGCTTTTATTATTTTTCATTGGAAGTGACATAAAGTAGTTTCGTGAATTATAAAAATGAAAATTGATCTTCAAAAATATTTTCAAGATTCATCAATTCATGGATTTTGTTACATTTCAAGACATTATCATATAATTGAAAGGTAAGCAGAGCTCGAAGTCAATTCGAATTTTGTATGGAATCGATTCGCCTCAAGTCGACTTTTCAATACAAAATCCGAGTCCTTCAAGCTCTGTAGGTAAGTGTAAAATCATTAAATCTACAATTTTGCAGATTATTTTGGACCATTTCGTTAACATGTTCAGCCATTTGTACATTGGTTCTAATCAGCAAATTTTTAATCAAGTTCAGTAATTTTCCAATAGTTGTGTACCTATCGGACAAGAATATTCCATTATCTGAAGTAAGTTGTAGCTGAATTTTAGCACATAAAACCACTAAAAGTTGCTTGATTTCCTTTTCAGGTATACTTTCCAGCTGTAACATTTTGTCCTGATTTTTTGCCAAACTTGGCTTATAAATGGGAGGACGACATTATTGAATATTTACGCTATGAAAGACACTCAACGAAACAAATATTTTACGATTCACAGGGATACTTAAATGAGACAGCAGATGAATTAAAAATTGGAAAGCGATATACTGAAATATTAGATGGAATTGAAAATGGAGAAGTTGACCATCAAAAGTTAGGACTAAAAATGTGAGAATTCCTTGTAATAGGTGGGGACGTTCACTTATTACGTTATATAAAAACAAGCTAGACTTGTTCAATCCCTTCCAATTCCCTTCCATTCCCTTCCATTCCCTTCCATTCCCTTCCATTCCCTTCCATTCCCTTCCATTCCCTTCCATTCCCTTCCATTCCCTTCCATTCCCTTCCATTCCCTTCCATTCCCTTCCATTCCCTTCCATTCCCTTCCATTCCCTTCCATTCCCTTCCATTCCCTTCCATTCCCTTCCATTCCCTTCCATTCCCTTCCATTCCCTTCCATTCCCTTCCATTCCCTTCCATTCCTTTCCATTCCCTTCCATTCCTTTCCATTCCTTTCCATTCCCTTCCATTCCCTTACATGCGGAAACTGCGCATATGCGCATCTAAAATGCAGTCCTAAGGTTCTTCCTCGAACCCTAATAAAAGACGAACGTAATAGGTGAACGACCCCTAATTTAGTTGGAACTTTTACATTAATTTCTCATTTAATCCTTTAGCTTGAAGCGACTCCAAGTTGTTGACATGATCACAAATCGTGGGATATTCTCTAAACTCAACTTCACCATTCCAAATGATGACTTTCTAGACGTTATAAATGAATTCAATAAACAATTTATGATGATCGAGAAGTCAGTCAATATTATGTGGCTGGAAAACAATGGGCAGTTTGTATCCGAGGTTTTGACATCCGAAGGACTTTGCTATACATTTAATCTTGCATTTGTCGATGACCTCCTGCATATCAATTCAACATCAAATGATTTTCATTATCAGTTACTTCACATTAAATTTTTATGGGACTCAAAAGATCCAGTTCCACCTCAATCACTTCCAAGAAAAATTTCAACATTACATACTGGATTTCACATGATTATAAATTTTCTGGAATCTTGGTTCGGTGAAATTTATCGCAAATATGGACATAGTCATTCGTTTTTCATCCATGATCCTTACGAATTGCCATCGATGAACTCAAAAATTTTCAATATTGATGTAAATGAAGCAACCAAAATAATTATTGATGCAGAACTAAACACTATTGATGATTCATTAGTCGATTATAAACCAACAGAGTAAGTGAGTGGTGAGAAATCTGTGTGTTGCATACACATTGTGCACTCTAGTGTGTGCTCAAATTTTTGTGAAAGTATCATGAACCATCTAGTGCGGTTTCGGTCAAGGCTTATCACAAAGATGTGCGACGAAAAATATGTTGCAAAAATATGAATGAAGTTTGTCTTTTTCCAGATGCGCAGGATTGCGCTCTCATATGCGCAAACTTGCGCATTTAGGTGCGCAGATCTACGCATCTAGATTTTGACTAATTCTAATTTTTATGATCACATTTTATTTCACTTTTCTTTTACAAAGACGCAATTGCTACCTTGACAGTGAGAAGAGATTGAAATACTTCAAAAAATACACAAAAGCAAACTGCTTACAAGAATGCCTAACCGATTTCATTGTCAAAAGATGTGGATGTGCTGAATTCTTTATGATTCGCAATTCAACAACTCGAATTTGTTCAGCAAGTGAGGAAAAATGCTATACAAAGAATAAGAATGCATTTATGGAATCGCAAGAAAATTGTGAATGCTTACGACCATGCAATTATGTAAAATATAACCTAGAAATCAAGTCTACTCATTTAAAAGAGTAAGTTATCATATTTTAATTAAATAGTTGTGCTCGAATTGGGGTTTGACCCCAAAAATCAATAAAATTCCTAATGTGTGATTCTGTTACAGATATTATGTCTCCGAAGAAAAAGTAATGGATTTTCGCATGAATTTTAATAAAGACAGCATTAATCATTTGATATTTAAACAGCAATATCATATAGTTGACTTTCTTTCCTACGCTGGAGGACTTCTTGGATTATTTGCTGGATTTTCATTTCTATCATTTGTTGAAGTAATCTACTGGTTCACTCTGCGTATTTTTATTAAGAATTGCCATCGATCAACTCGAGTCTATCCTTTTATGGATGAAGATAATAGAAATCATCGGAAAATCACTTACATCAAGGATGCAACTCTAAAGTTCCTATCTAATTCCTCAATACATGGACTTAGATACATTTCGGAAAGTAATCATTTTGAAAAGTAAGGAACTCTGGTTGATTGATGCTGATTGATTGATGCTTGCAACTGTAGCCTAATCCAGATCTGAGCTACACAAATGAAGAAGGCTTTGCTATATTTAGCAACCATGTGGACGCCAAGGGAAGCCTTAAAAGCTCCATGTAGGTCCCTACTTCATTTGTGTCACTCGGGACACTCCTAAGAGTCCTGCCAACTCAGCCTGAAATAATTATCTAAATTTCAATATTTTTCAGAATTTTCTGGAGCATTCTTATGATCATATCTGCAATATTTTGCTGTATAATGATTTCAAGTACACGAGAAAAGGTTCCAGACAGTCTAATTATTTCGTTTGATGATGAACTTAACTATGACAAAGATGTAACTTAATTATTAGTATTTGTTTTGACGATTATTAATTAATATTAATTTTTAGATAGTTTTTCCAGCAATTACTATAATTCCTCAGTTTCTTGCTGATTCTGATCTAATTCATACAATTATAAAGAACACAGATAATAATCGCAAGAAAAATAAAATGGCACTTTTGATGAAACATGAATCATTGAGAAATCAATATATAAGGTATATCCAAGTGAGACAACATACAAGCATATGCTCAAAGAGCACTTTATGGTATCAATGAGCATGTTCACTAAGTACCGTAAGAAATAAGCATATGCTTAATCAGTGCTCATTTAGCATATGCTTGTATGCTGGGGTTTTGTGTCACACACATGAAAAAGACTCCGTCATGGACCCTTTAAGGCTTCGGAAGCCTCTTGTGTTTGACATCTGCATACATTGCTGCCAAATTTATGCGGATTCCATTTGTTGTTAATTGATAGAAGTTCAATGGAATCTTAAAAGTTCCAAAGCGAAGCTTTCTTCATTTGTGTCACACGGATAATAATCATTCGATCCCGAGTGACACAAATGAAGAAGGCTCCGCAACGGAGCTTTTAAGACTCTGCTAAACCTCTTATACTAACACCAAATGGAAGTCTCCATGCGGAGCCTAATTGGCGTCCATCTGTCTATCAAACGGAGTCCAAATGCCTTGACATATGGACATGTCTTGCAAACTAAGGCTGCTTCCATTTGGTATTAGTATAAGAGGTTAACAGAACCTTACAAGCTCCGTGGCGGAGCCTTCTTCATTTCTGTCATTCAAAGATCACAACTGATCACTTTAAATTGCTTTATTTCTTTAGATGTTTAGCTCATAAATGTGTGTGCTTTGATATTTGTATTGAAATCAATACATTCAGTGACCATGAATTCTTTGATTCAACGTTAAATGCCAAGAGATTCATTAGAAATTCATCAAGATTAGATTGGTTTCAAGAACAATTTTCCTCATGGAATGGAAATCTCCAGCCAGTCTTTGCAGAAATTAGAACACAGCAGGGCATGGGATTCACTTTTAATATGATTGATGCTGAGAAGCTTCTTAATTTTAAATCGTAAGTTTATTATTGAGTTGGATTTGAGGTATTATGAATTAATCCGGGAAGCTCAGTAGCGGTTCTATAAAGCTGCTCCTTGGAGATCACATGTGTCGCTCAGATTAGTGAAGATTCCTTGTGATTAACCTTGGTTAATTCTATTGCAGGATCAACAGTGAGTTTCGATATTTCAAAAATGTGACTACACTTTATCCCGAAAATACAACAGGCAGCATAGACAGTATTTCAGTTAAAAAAGAAAATAGAGCCGTTTTTAGCACAAAATTGAAATCAACGGAATTTGACTATCCATATTTTGTTTGTTTGCAATTCGGACTTTTGATTCACAATAGTGATGCCTTACCGACTTTCTTCAAACGACATGAAATAACAACGATGCGTTCTGGAAAGGTTGATATTGAAGTGATTCCCGAAATAATTAAAACTGAACAGAATTTGAGATATATTAGTTCCAACATCCGGGAATGCTATTTTGATGACGAAAAATCATTAAAATTCTTCAATAAATATACGCAGCAGAACTGCATTATTGAATGCATGACAAATTATACCCTAAAAATATGCAACTTCTCTGATCCATCCCAGCCATTTGAGGAAGACAATTTTGATCAATACAGCCATGTAAATGTCAAAGAATATTGTCCAAAACAAGCAATTATGAAGTATTATTCTGAAGAAAATTCCGAAAAAAGGTGTGGCTGCCTACCGACTTGCGATTCTGTTAGTTATCATGTCAAATATTATTTCAACCATGCAACTGATGAGGATGTTGATGAAGTTGAGATTAATGTTCGAATGAGCTCTGAAGATGCGATTCTATTTCGACGATATCAGCAGTTTACATTCTCGGATGTGATTTCATATGTTGGTGGACTATTGGGACTTTTGGCTGGAATATCGATGCTTTCAATTGTTGAATTCTTTTACTTTTTTATAATTCGTGTGTTTGTGGATGCTTATAGATTTTAACAAGATTTTAAAGCCAATTAGTATGTTAATTGCCCGAATAACACAACTCAATCCCGAGCGACAGAAATGAAGAAGGTTACGATATTGCGGAGCCTTTAGAGTTCCGTGACAGAGTTTTCTTCTCGATTTAATACGAATGCAAGTCCAAAACCAAGTCATAGTCACGCCGGTCTGGTGTTTGAATTTTGATCGACAATATGCTACTCGGGTTTGATGTATAATACGTGTAAATAAATTAGATTCAATGCCTATGCATTAGCAACTTTTTGCATCCCAAATATGTTGATTACACGATAAATTTAATCGCATTGTGAGATATTTGAATATGAATGCAGACATGCATTGCGTGAGACACAATAAATTTAGTAAATTTTATCAAAAGTTTATATAGTTTTCTATTGTGACATAAAGCAGTTTAGCAATTTATAAAAATGAGAATTTATCTTCAAAAATATTTTCAAGATTCATCAATTCATGGATTTTGTTACAATTCAAGACATTATCATATAATTGAAAGGTAAGCAGAGCTTGAAGTCAATTTGAATTTCGTATGGAGCCTCAAGTCAACTATTCAATACAAAATCCGAATAGACTTCAAGCTATGGAGGTACGTTTAAACACTACTAAATCCTATTTCTGTAGATTATTTTGGACAATTTCGTTAACGTGTTCAGCCATTTGTACATTAGTTCTTATCAGCAAATTTTTAATCAAGTTCAGTAATTTTCCAATTGTTGTGTACCTTTCGGACAAGAATATTCCATTATCTGAAGTAAGTTGTAGCTGAATTTTAGCACATAAAACCACTAAAAGTTGCTTGATTTCTTTTTCAGGTATACTTTCCAGCTATAACTTTCTGTCCAGATTTTTTGCCATACTTAGCTTATAAATGGGAGTCCATACATCATCAATATTACCGCTATGAAAGACACTCTGGAAAACAAATCCTTTACGATTCACAAGAATTCTTAAATGAGACAGCAGATGAGATGAAAATTGGAAAGCGATATACTGAAATATTAGATGGAATTGAAAATGGAGAAATTGACTACCAAAAGTTAGGACTGAAAATGTAAGAATTCGTTTTGATATTTGGAACCTGTCACTTATTATGATATCCAAAAGAACTAGGGTTTATCTAAAACTGCAGACCTACAGACTTCATGTCTGACCATCTAAAATGGAAATGAAGGCTGACGGTTATTGGGTCTTTAAAAAAAACCAGATCTCTTCTAAAAGCGACCGTAATAAGTGAACGGCCCTTTAGAACTTTTACATTAAATTTACATTTGATCTTTTAGCTTAAAGCGACTCCAAGTTGTTGACACAATCACAGATCGTAGGATATTCTCTAAACTTAATTTCACCATTCCAAACGATGATTTCCTTGATGTCATTAATGAATTTAGTAAAGAATTTTTAATGTATGAAACGGTGATAAACATCTTGTGGCTGGAAAATAATGGACAATATGTATCGGAAATATTAACATCCGAAGGACTTTGCTACACATTTAATCTTGCATATGTGAATGATTTACTGCAAATGAATATGACATCAAATGATTTTCATTATCAGCTGCTACACATAGTGTACATCGATAGTTTGAAAAATTTAGTCCTTCCGGAATCACTTCCAAGAAAAATACCAACGTCACTTTCTGGACTACGCATCACATGCTCTATTATAGAATTTTGGTTTGAAGAAATATTTCGTAAATATGGACATAGTTTTCCATTTTTCATCCATGATCCATATGAAATGCCATCGTGGAACTCAAAAATCTTGAATGTTGAAGTCAATCAGGCAAATAAAATAATTATTGATGCAGAACTACACACAATTGATGATTCTTTAGTCAATTATACACCAGTAGAGTAAGTATGTAATTAGATAGAAGTTCTGTTCACTTATTGCGTAACTCTCTTAGGGTGAGAGGTGAGGATGGTTGGTCATGATATGTAACACTGTTAGGGTGGGTAGGGAGAATGGTTAGTCACGTTACGTAACAATCTTAAGGTGTTAGGAGAGGATGGCTGGTCACAATATGTAATAATCTTAGGGTGGGAGGGGATGGTTAGTTACGTTACGTAATGCTCTTTGGATGGGAGGGGATGGTTGGTCACGTTGCGTAACGCTCTTAAGGTGATAGGGGAGGTTTGATCACATAATAAGTGAACGACCCCTTATGGCATTGATATGATTATTCAATCAATTTCATCTTTTATTCAGACGAAATTGCTACTTAGAAAGCGAGAAGACATTGAAGTTCTTCAAGAAATATACAAAAGCCAACTGTTTACAAGAATGTCTAACAGATTTCATGATTGATAGATGCGGATGCGTTGAGTTCTTCATGATCCGCAATGCTACTACTCGAATCTGTTCATTAAGTGAAGAGAAATGCTATACAAGTGCTAGAAAAGACTTGATTGATTTACAAAAGGAATGCAATTGTTTACAGTCATGCAATTATCTGAAATATAATTTAGAATTTAAAGCTATGGAGTTACAAACGTAAGTTTAACTTAAAGGAATCGATTTCTGTATACAAAATATGATTTCGGAATTTGTTAATAGAACCCGCACTGAAACAAAAACTATGGAGACATATTTGCATTTCAACAAAGACAGCATTAAGAATCTAATATACAAGCAGCAATATGAATTTGTTGACTTTCTGTCCTACGCTGGTGGACTTCTTGGATTATTTGCTGGATTTTCATTTCTATCATTTGTTGAAGTAATCTACTGGTTCACTATTCGAATTTTTATTAAGAATTGCCATCGGTCAACTCGAGTCTATCCTTTTATGGATGCAGATAATGGAAATAATAAGAAGATCACTTACATCAAGGATGCAACTCAAAAATTCTTAACTAATTCATCAATACATGGGCTAAGATTTATTTCTGAAAATAATATTTTTGAAAAGTAAGGAACTCTGTTTGATTGATGCTGAACTCTATTATGGAGTCACTTCCAAAAAAGTGTAGTCGCCTCCAATGGAGTTCAGACTTTAATGTCCTGCAACTGTAGTCTAATCCAGATTTGAGCTATACAAATGAAGAAGGTTCCGCTAAATTTAGCAACCATGTCGACGCCAAGGGGAGCATTAGAAGCTCTTTTTCATTTGTGTCGCTCGGAAGACTCCTTAGCGTCCTGCCAACTCAGCCTAAAATAATTATCTAGATTTTAATTTTTTTTAGAATATTCTGGGGCATTCTTATGATCATATCTGCAATATTTTGCTGTATAATGATTTCAAGTACTCGAGAAAAGGTTCCAGACAGTCTAATTATTTCGTTTGATGATCAAGTAAAGTTTGACGAAAGTGTAACTTAATTATTAATATTTTTTTATGATGATAATTAATTAATATTGCTTTTTTAGATAATTTTTCCAGCAATCACTCTGATTCCTCAATATATGACAAGTATTAATCTATGGCAAACCATAATTAACGACTATCGTCAAAAGAAAAATAAGATGGAACTTTTATCGAAGAATGAATCATTGAGGAATCAATATATTAAGTATAGAATATTTGAATATGAAAATTAAATGCACAGGTCTGCGTAGATGCAAAATACTGCAAGCTTCAGCAGACCTGTACATCTAGATGCGCTATCTATAGAACAATTTTGGCAAACGCTTCTTGTGTTATTAAAATATTTTTTCTTAGTTATTTAGCTCAATATTGTTGGTGTAACAATAATTGCATTGGTATCAATACTTTCAATGATTATAAGTATTTTGATTCAACGTTAAATACCAAAAGACTTATTCAAAATTCACCACGTTCTGATTGGTTTCAAGAACAATTTTCATCATGGAATGGAAACATGAAACCAGTTTTTGCGGAAATTAGAACGCAGAAAGGTATGGGATTCACTTTTAACATACTTGATGCTGAGAAGCTTCTCAATTTTAAGACGTAAGTAAAATGTAGAGCTGTGCTAAGTCAAGAACATTGTGTAAATCTCTGGTGGGAATCGAACCCAAGTACTCACAAAAGAGTGGTGGCCTAACCACTCGGCTTCACGGGTCTTACTCTTCCTCTGGCATATTCGCCTATATATCACTAGATTCCCCAGATTCCACTCTGTATTAGCACCATTCGTTGATTTTTAGGTATTATGCGATATCCAGTCATATGCTGAAATAGACCCGAAATATACTTTTTTTTGGCTGGATATCGTATCTTAGCAAATAGTTTTGAATGTATCAAAAAATAATGACTTGTTAACTTTCTTGCAGAATCAATAGTGAGTTTCGATACGTCAAAAATGTGACTACAAAATATCCTGAAGACACAGCTCGAAGCATTGACAGTATATCAGTTAAAAAAGAAAACAGACCAGTTTTTAGATCAAAAATGAAAATTATGAAATATAACTATACTCATTATGTTTGCTTACCACATGCTCTTATGATTCACAATAGCGACACTTTGCCAACTTTTATTAAACGACAAGATTTAATTAGAGTGCGTCCTGGAAAAGTTGATATCGAAGTGATTCCCGAAATAATTAAAACTGAACAGAATTTGAAATATATCAGTTCCAACATCCGCGAATGCTATTTTGATGATGAAAAATCATTAAAATTCTTCAATAAATATACGCAACAGAACTGCATAATTGAATGCATGACAAATTATACCCTAAAAATATGCAACTTCTCTGACCCATCCCAGCCATTTGAGGAAGACAATTTTGATCAATACAGTCATGTTAATGTCAAAGAATATTGTCCAAAACAAGCAATTATGAAGTATTATTCTGAAGAAAATTCTGAAAAAAGGTGTGGCTGCCTACCAACATGTGATTCTATTAGTTATCATGTCAAATATTATTTTAATCATGCAACTGACGAGGATGTTGATGAAGTTGAAATTAATGTTCGAATGAGCTCTGAAGATGCGATTCTATTCCGACGATATCAGCAGTTTACATTCTCGGATGTGATTTCATATGTTGGTGGACTATTGGGACTTTTGGCTGGAATATCAATGCTTTCAATTGTTGAATTCTTTTACTTTTTCATAATTCGTGTGTTTGTGGATGTTTATAGATTTTTAAAGGCAAGCTAAGCAAACTAAGTCTAAATGTAATGTCTATTCTTCTATCCTTCTATCCTTCTATCCTTCTATCCTTCTATCCTTCTATCCTTCTATCCTTCTATCCTTCTATCCTTCTATCCTTCTATCCTTCTATCCTTCTATCCTTCTATCCTTCTATCCTTCTATCCTTCTATCCTTCTATCCTTCTATCCTTCTATCCTTCTATCCTTCTATCCTTCTATCCTTCTATCCTTCTATCCTTCTATCCTTCTATCCTTCTATCCTTCTATCCTTCTATCCTTCTATCCTTCTATCCTTCTATCCTTCTATCCTTCTATCCTTCTATCCTTCTATCCTTCTATCCTTCTATCCTTCTATCCTTCTATCCTTCTATCCTTCTATCCTTCTATCCTTCTATCCTTCTATCCTTCTATCCTTCTATCCTTCTATCCTTCTATCCTTCTATCCTTCTATCCTTCTATCCTTCTATCCTTCTATCCTTCTATCCTTCTATCCTTCTATCCTTCTATCCTTCTATCCTTCTATTCCTTCCACTTCACTTCAGCCACAATATACTTCACAAAAATGTCACCATCATTAAAACTCATCACAAAAGGCGAATAGAATAATGTTTTTAGTCCAATCACAACAATTCCTTTCAAAACATTTCATCCTTATCAACTCCGATGATCTCAGCATGTTACGGACATATCAATTCATTACTTCATCCATTTGAAATGGCGAGAATTGTGACAGTGGCAACAAAATAATGATTACATATCACACTTATTGATCCGTTCCATTCATTTCGTATATTTTGTTCCCATTTATATGACATTTTCTAACCCATCATTAAGATGAAATGTTGATTTCTCAAAATATATGTTTGTATGCTATTTATGGATGTGATGGTAATAAATTATCGTGTGTGCTCAATGCACTTTTGTTATCGGAATTCTTTCAATGTGTCTTTATTTTTTCACATTATTTCGTTTGCTATGGAAATGAGTTGTTTGAGGATGTTGAGTTCATTTTGTCATTTGCTGATGCTTTATTGTTTGAACTAGGAGAATATCCAGAAAATATTCTTTAATTTTGATTAGTGCTGAGGATGGAAGGTTGCAGAGAGTCGGAATAATATTCAATTGTTTCAATGCCGACACCGGACACAAAGTCCATTCTTGAGGGGATTGATGTAGCAAACCACAATTTCCACAAATCAGGTCGAAATCAGACGATACGGAGGGGTAAGTGTTTTTTGGCATCTTGTCGATGCTTTGAAGATGTTCGGAACCTTACTAAAACAAAGGTTCTAGAGAAAAATGTTCCTTAACATGGTCCGAGTGGGACTCGAACCCATGACTTCTTAGTTACATGTCAAGTGCTATATCCTGTATGTACCTAATGAGCTACCGGGCTTTTCGGTATTGTACGAATAAAATTCTATCAGTTGCATATGGTCGCTAAAGTCGTTAAGTTGTTAAGTCGATAAAGTCACTAAGAAATCAGTCAGTAATCAGCCATCTGTACCAATGTCCTTGAATACACTGGTCAAGAACCTACATTCATATACTCAATACCATAGCAAAAGCGCCAAAATAGATACTTAAACCATCCTCCTTCCTTACTCATTTTCCATTATAGTCGTTTGTTGTTGTTATCATCATCATTATTTACAGGACGAACGTAATAATGGTTTTTTGTACAACATAAAGAAGAAATCGGTACTACAAAATTGAATACATATGTGAAATAGTCCTAAAATATATGACAAATATTTGCCTAATCAGAATCCTCCTCGTTGTGTATGTGGATTTATTGAATTGAGTCTAAACATGAAGGTGAATTATTATCATATTGGAAGTAAATATAAAAGGAATTGAGTACGAAATAATTTTGATTACTCACTGCACCTTCTTTTCCATTTCATTTCCTCGATTCATTTATTCCATTTTTTATGGCACTTTTCTACTTGATAGATTAAAGTTTACGAAATGATTCTTAATGTGAGCTTAAAACGTGACGTTTGTTTTATTTCCACACTTTCTATTTTTTTTCGATAATTTTCATCAAATGAATGCTGGCATCGAGTGAACCTTTTTCTTTCATCAATATCTATTCAAGGGGTTTGAAACTATGTGAAGAAAATTATCAAAATCAAAGATGGCGGATTTTTTCCACTTCGAAAAGTTTTTCTTCGTTTATTTGAAATTTACAGAGAACTGGCCAAATTAAGGATGTAATTTAGCTTTTAAATTGTGGCAAGGATCATATTTTAAGGCATTCAAGTCAGTTCAACAAAGGGAATTGTTATTATTTAAGTTTTTCTCAAAAACAAAATGGCGGACAAGAACACGTGTGAAACATTAAATCGAGAAAACTTTCCAAATCAATCATGTGGCAAAAAGTCATCTTGACTCAATGTCGAGACTGCTTATAACAACATCTCAAGTTCATGGGAGCTCACCTTAGGTAAACATCAATGGTTTTTCTAACAATCCACAACTTTATTATTCAAAAAAAAAGTTCTTCTTCAACTAAGTTATTCTCCCCTTCGCAGCACAACGATAAGGAGCAATGAGAAAATAATAAAAGACGGTTGGTAATAGCATTGATAAGGGAAGCCTTCATTTTAAGGTATGTAGAGAGGAGGAAAAAAAGGAAACTAATAAATGAAAGTATTTTTCACAGCACATATTCAGCACTTAATTTACTATCGAAATATAAAAAAAAAATTCTTCTTGAAGATATACGTAGAACAAGAAGTAGGTGAGGTAAGGCTTATGAATAAGAATACGGGAGCAATGAAATTGATATATTGAAAGATTTTTACATTTCTTGATACCTTGACGATAAATTATATCGATGTGAAGGGAAATATAATAATGAAGCACAACGATATTTGAATTTGCTATGTAAATCATTCACCCGAACAATTTTATGTATGTGTGCGTAAAAATGGTACTTTTTTTGCCACTTCATATTTGCTTAGCATTTGCTACATAGAGAGTGTCTGAAGAATATTTTGTCAGATATTGTTTGAGGATCTGAATGTCTGGCTGGAAGTTGGTCTGTTTTTGTCAGATTAGCTACGTTGAAAAGGTGGCTCGGTGGCGGAATGGTTTCGTCCTTCGGTATAGAATTATTGTTATACCGACTAAGCGGTCATGAGTTCGAGACTAGGCAGGAGAAACTATTTCATCTGTCCTTTTTCGAACCATATCCAGTGGAAATCATGCTCACAGTCTTCTTTTGCAGACTAAAGACAGTAAGTTGACAATAGCGTCATCAAAGAAGGTGGTTCTGATCCCACTTTAAACTGCAGTGGTCTGATGCAAAATGGACTAATTCTCGATACTGAGACTGAGACAGAGACCCTAAGACATAGAAAACCCTAATTGTCGTTACTGTTCCTCTGCTACAACACTGTCAGCTTTACTATTAAATAGAGTATGTTAATCTAAAATTCTAACTCATAACTATGCAAGCTCAATCTTTGTTCATTTGCTAATTACTTACTTCTCCATAACAGTCTTGCTATAAGCAGTCTCCATAGCACCATAACCTCAAACTGTGTTTCACGATAGACAAGTGCAATGTGCCTTTTTTGAGCCACGACACACTTTCGCTATAGAAAATTAATCTAGGCTTACCCGAGATTTTCATAAGACACACCGAAGTGCCAAGGCACACAATTTGGACACAGCAGTAACTAGTGTATCGCCAAAACCTTCATATGCATACGGATACATACTAAATAGTATGACAACAGACAAAATTTACACTGGAAGTATGGATTACTGTATTGTGCTCGAAAAAGTTTGAGGAGCTCTGCAACAAAGCTTTATCTAACTCCTGATTTCTATATCGATACTAAATTCTCGAGTCAATCCCAATAAATTCCTGCGCCATTAAAACATCCATCACCTCATAAAGTTCTATACTGTTCTATTCTCTCCATGAAAACAATAGAAGTTCGATGAGAATAAGATGTCTTATTATGCTTCGCACGAATAACGTTATTGTTATGTTATTTTTTACCATACAATCTTTCCTCATCCATTCTCCTCATTTTTGGCCTCTTTACTGCCTTTCACTTCATTTTGTTCAGGTACGATAGGAGACGGAGGGAAAAAGAAAAAAGGTATCGAATTTGAAAGAATGGAGGGTAAAAGAAAATCACTAATGTAGACGTGAAAACCATCAAGTGGCAAAATAGAGAAAAGAAAATTTTTCACTCAGGAGAATGAAAAATCCTTTTTTCGCCAAGAGCTGCCATTGCCATCATCATACAATGATGTTTTCATCGTTATCTATTCTTCTTCTTTGGTTTGGGCAAGTCTTGTGGAGTAAAATTTGCATTTTATCGAATTTAATATTTTAATGGCTTCTGTAAAGGTTTTTAGCTTTAAAAAAATTTAAAGATACTTGTATAACGTCTTTTTGAAATTTGAATTTCAACGGTTTTGTAAGATTAGAAATTGAATGACATTTGAAAATTTGAACTTTAACGGTTTTGTAAGATTAGAAATTGAATGACTTTTGAAAATTTGAACTTTAACGGTTTTGTAAGATTAGAAATTGAATGATTTTTGAAAATTTGAACTTTAACGGTTTTGTAAGATTAGAAATTGAATGACATTTGAAAATTTGATCTTTAACGGTTTTGTAAGATTAGAAATTGAATGACTTTTGAAAATTTGAACTTTAACGGTTTTGTAAGATTAGAAATTGAATGACTTTTTGAAAATTTGAATTTTAACGGTTTTGTAAGATTAGAAATTGAATGACTTTTGAAAATTTGAACTTTAACGGTTTTGTAAGATTAGAAATTGAATGATTTTTGAAAATTTGAATTTTAACGGTTTTGTAAGATTTGAAATTGAATGATTTTTAAAAATTTTAATTTTAACGGTTTTGTAAAATTAGAAATTGAATGATTTTTGAAAATTTGAATTTTAACGGTTTTGTAAGATTTGAACTTGAATTATTTTTGAAAATTTGAATTTTAACGGTTTTGTAAGATTTGAAATTGAATGTTTTTTAAAAATTTTAATTTTAACGGTTTTGTAAGATTAAAAATTGAATAATTTTTGAAAATTTGATCTTTAACGGTTTTGTAAGATTAGAAATTGAATGATTTTCGAACATTTGAATTTTAACGGTTTTGTAAGATTTAAACTTAAGTGATTTTTGAAAATTTGAATTTTAACGGTTTTATAAGATTTGAAATTCTAATTCCATACAGACTCTCCCAATACCAACAAATACACACACTTGCATATAATATAACTTAAGCTATCAGTTTGTATATTTGAATATTTTATCCACAGCAATTTATCATTTTGTATCCATAATTCTTTTATTTTTTTTTCTCCTCTCATCTTCACTCTTCACACACGACTGCTGTTTGTTTTTCTTATTCTCAACACTTTCTTTTTTGCTTTCTTTTTCTTGATAAATCTTCATGATAAAAAAAATCCTTCACTTCCTCACTATCATCATATGTGATGCTTAAAGTATATGCTAACATCTGAAGCATGATCCAGCACCTACGCATGGGAGAATAAATTTTTGTCATGGATTGTTGGCAAGTTCTTGAGGGAATTGTGCTAAGCATTATGATTCATATTTTAAATTTTCAAAATCCGTTAAATTTAAAATTTGAAAATTTAAAAAATCCGTTAAATTTTAAAAAGTCGTAAGATTTGAAATTTGAAATTATAAAAATTTGTTAACTACAAAATTTCAAATTTTAGAAATCCGTTAAATTTTTAAATTTGAAATTATAAAAATCTGTTAAAAAAAAATTCAAATTTTCAAAGTCCGTTAAATTTTTAAATTTGAAATTATAAAAATTCATTATTTTAACAATTCCAAGATCCTTAAAGCAAATTCTATCAAATTTGACATATGATTTATAAATAGTAGAATTCCTCTTTGCCTTTTCCCATCAAACGTCTCATCTCAATTTCTGTCTCTCGTTCGATGTCAAAACTGATATAGATGACATGGAGATGTCAATATATATACAAATATTTTCATGCTATTTGCCGTTCACTTGCCATCATCATACATGATGTGTAAAGAAGAACAAAAGATGGAATAAGAAAATATTCGCGTGTGTATGCATTTGATTTTCTCACATAAGCGTTACGCTTTAACACAATTGATTTGTTATATCACACTTCGTTAAACTTCACTTCTTTTCTATATATATTGATAACAGACATTTTTGTAAAAGGTGGTTGTTATGGATGTGCTTTTGGTTCTGTTGAGGATATGAATAAAATGTATTTTGGGTGTATTCTTAGTTAAGAACTGAATAATCTAGAAATAAAGGTTTGAAATTGAAATTAAATATGAAAATTTTAACGGAAAATTCAAATTTAAAATATTAATAGAAAATTTAAATTTAAATATTTAAACGAAAAATTCAAATTTAAATAATTGACTGAAATTTTAAGTTTTAAAAATTCAATTTTAAAGATCTTAAACATTTTTAACGGAAAATTCAAATTTAAATTAATAGCTGAAATTTTAAATTCAAAAGTTTTTAAAATTCAAATTTTAGTTCAGTTAATTTTTGAATTTTAAAATTTTAACGGAAAATTTTAAATTTGAAACTTTCAACTGAAAGTTTGAATTTTAAATTTTAATAAAAAATTTGAATTTAAAAAATTCAATGATAACTAAAAATTTAATAATTTTAACGGATAATTCAAATTCAAAAACTTTAATGAAAAATTGAAATTTGACTACTAATCAAAATTTCAAAAGCCGTTAATTATTTTGTAAATTTTTGATTCAATTCCAATGCTTACCCAGCCTTAAAATTCATCATACCAAATTATGCGCCCTAACTCACCATCCACCTTGCATGTTTATGCCTATACAACCCCCACACGCGTATGTTTGCGTATGAATGTTGACATGGGGTATGGATCCAGATACTTGATAATGAATCTATTCCTTTGTTTTTCTCTTCTTCATTACTATTTTACATGCATTAAGATTTATATTTCTTGCCTTTTTTTCCTATTGTTTTCTACTCCTTATTTCTTGTTTTTTCCACTCATTCTTGACGTGCCATGGATGAAAAATAAATTCATGCTTCAAGCTATTGATTTTATTCATTCTTTACACATTTGGTTTTTGAAATATTTTTATTTTCATGAACATGGAAAATTAATGTGGTAAAAAATTGGAAGTAATAATGAAGGAATAGCTTGGAGACAAATTTTGATGATTTTTTTCTTGTTCTGTATTGTGATTAAAAAAATTTGTGGAGTAATGAGGAGATATGGTTGGTGTAAGGGGTGTAGTCAGAAATTTATTAAGTTTGGAGGGAAGTGGGGTAGGCGGGTTGAGTTGGGGGTTGACTTGGATAGTTTTATGGAAGGATTGTCAAATCTGAGGGGAATTTTTGACGAAAAACCAGGCAACTTGAAGATTATTCATCCAAAAAGAGTCAAAGGGCTTAGGACAACCTTTCTCTACCCCCTCCACCCTCTCCTTCCTAAATACACCCCAGCTTGGCATTCTGTCTTGGAATTTTTGTAATTAAGAGTGTATTTAACGGTCTGAATTGATTAAACCATGCTCAAATACTTAGGACTCAATTTAAAAGCTTTGATATTGCATATTCCTTAAAAATCAAGGGGTATGCAACTACATAAATCTACACAAACCCCACGAAAAAAATCTTCTCAATTAATTTTAATTCCTAATTTTTATGGCAAAAAGCATCAAAAAATAAATATTCATTTGGATTTATATGAATGCTTATCTCCTTTAATACCAACATTTTTTGTCATATTCCCTTAAATTTTAATTGGAAAAGTTTTGGTACTCCCTGCTGTGCTTTTAGTCACGTTTCAATTTTAGTTTCATTTCTTTTTGTTGTTGCTCCATTTTAATTTCTATTTTGGAATATTGTTTTTTCATTTTATTTATTTTTATTCAATTGTTTTTATGAGTGTGAAAAGTTAGAGCGTGCAATTTTATGTATATTTTACTGTCACTTATAACTGCATTTTTGAAGACTTGTGTGAAGTTAGTTTCAAATTATATACACTTCCTTGACTGCGGTCAATTCATTTTACCCTATCTAATAAAAGACTGAATCATAACTAAATGACTATCTACACAATCACTATCTTAACAATGACTAACTACACGATAACTATCGTAACAATGACTAAAATAACAATGAATAAATGAACTGAGGAAATGGTTCATATTCACACGTAAGTCCATGCAACTGTCTTAAGTCGGCACTATAATTCGAGAGCTTCTGACAGTTTAGAGTACTAAGGTTTTGTATCATATCTTTTTCTAGACATCAATCCAAAAATTCTTAGGTCTTCCTCGAGATCACTTACCATCTATAAAGCCTGATACCGTTAACTAAGTCACAAGGACTTCCGATAGTCGTCTAAATACAAGTAAGTCAAGCTTTTTGAATTTCTTGTATTATGGATGCGTCAGGGCTGCAAGTTTTGCGTTGTAGTTTATAGTTGGTCCTATACTGCAAGCTTGCGTTTTTTGTCAGGTCTTCAATTTTTGATAAACCCAAATTTTAGAACATTGTAAATTAAGGGGAAAGGGGTTTGGTGTCAGCCTTAGCTGATGTGTGTACATTGCATGGCTCAGGGTATGTACCAGATTAGGGCAATGTACCTAACTACAGTTTGTGTATCATGAATCATACTAACCGAGTTGACGTAGCAATAACAGCGAAAAATCACTGAAAATTAAACTAAATTTTCTTTGGGATTGAACCCGGGTCGTTTGGATCGGTAGGCCGACACTCTGACCACTACGCCACTGCTGCTTTTTCGCTGCTAAAATTCGTCTGCAATCAACATGTTTTCTTAGTCCTGTCTTGTTCCTCGTTTAGATCTCAGTCTCAAGAATTGGTCAAAACCAAGAATTTCCTTCTTGATTCCGTTTAAAGTTGTAGATATCCAGTCTAAAGAATTTCCTTGAAAAAATTGCACAAACAAAAAGTTTCTGCTTCGTTAAATATCACTTCCACCCAACTTCATCCGAAACATTTTTTTGTTCCCATTGGTTTTCTAAAGAAAAATTATACAGTGAGAGATACCTCGGCGCTTTAAATGTTGGTATGCAAAAAGCACATAAGCATATGAAAGGATTATTCTCGCATGTTCTCATGCTACATCCAAATCGCTCTGATGTATGCAAATTCCCTTGAACATTACAAAACAATTTTTAAGCGCCTTTTCCACACTACACTGCCACTGTCACAATATTTATAGGCACTTTACATTTTCCCATGCTTTAAACAAAATAAATTTTTTTTTTGTGTATTTTATTTTTTTTTATTTTAATATAAAACTTTATCTTTTTTTTAGCTTCTTCTTTTGGTACTTCTGCCATTTCCTACAGAACCACAATAAAATGGTGAAAGTGTTCGTGTTATTGAACGAGGGACTTAAGCGCATATTCGCATAGTGATCAGAATTTGATTAGGATAGTAAATTTCATACCAGTGTCAACGAGTGTCATCTAGTCACCCAGTCACCCAATACAACCCAGTGTCACACAGTGTCACCGAATGTCACTCATTCACTCAGTCACCCAGTCACCCAGTGTCATCCAGTCATCCATTGTCATTCAGTTGTTCAGTATCACCCAACGTCATCAAGTCACAAATGGTCATCCAGCCACGCAGTGTCACCCAGTCATTCAGTGTCACCCAGTTCCACCTAGTGTCACCCAGTGTCACGCAGTCATCCAGTCATTGAGTGTCACCCTGTCACCTAGTGTCATTCAACCATTAAGTGTCACCCAGTGTCACCTAGTCTCACACACTGTCACCCAGTGTCACCCAGTGTCACCTAGTGTCACCCAGTGTCATCCAGTGTCATCCAGTGTCATCCAGTGTCATCCAGTATCACCCAGTCACCCATTGTCATCCATTCATTCAATGCCATCTATTCACATAGCCACCCAGTGCCACCCAATGCCACCAAGTTACCCAGTGTCACACAGTCACCCAGTGACATCCAGCCACCCAGTGTCACCCAGTATCACACAGTGTCACACATTGTCACCCAGTGTCACACAATGTCACACAGTCACCCAGCTAATCAAAGTAAAATTATAACCGTAATTTTTCTCAAAAAAGCGCTAAAAATATATACGACGACACACTAAAAAAAAGCTAAAAGCGAGCTGAATTTTTCCCCCTCCGATTCATACATAAAATATTTTAGACCTTTAACATTGAAAACATTTAAAACAATAAATTCAATTTTTAAAATTTTTTTCCAGTCTCAATGTGAAGGGAAAATTTATTTTATAAATTGTATGAGAGCCAATAAATGGTAAAAAAGTGTTTTTTAGAATAATTTATTTAATTCAATGCATGTTGCATGCACGAATGACTCTTTTATAGAAACATTTTTATGCTCCTATAAAATTAATGACAAAAAGGTTAGCAAGAAAAAAAAAATTTAAATTTAAATGTGAAAAAGTTTTTGATTTAGCTTCTGGGATTTGAATTGCTTGTGGAAGAGCTTTTATGGATTGTTTTAGTTTTTAGATGGAAGTTTTTTAATTGAAATAGTCAAAGATTTAATTTGGGAAATGAATATTTTTGAAGTAAGGTTAATGGTAGGTCAGGTTGATATTTATATAATTTATATTAGTATGGTGCAACCGTTGAGAAAAAGGGTATGTGGATAGCACACATTTGTTAACCGATCAAAAGCTCTGCCCAATGCCGACATGACTCTGATTTGATACTGAATACGATTTAAATTTGGCATTATGTAACCCTGGCCAGGAGCCCTTTTCTCGATATCCATCTACTTTAAATCTAGCCCTACACCTGATACATACTCAAGGAGAGGTGAGGGTAGGTATAGAGTTGTTGTAGGGAAGTTAGTGAAGGTGTAGAGTGGATTTAGTGTAGATTTACTGTAGATGTAGAATAAGTTTAGCGAAGATGAAGAGAAGGCATTTAAAGGATAGGTGTAGAGTAGGGGTAGGGAAGGCGTAGGATAGGTAAAGTGAACGTGTAGGATAAGTATTGGGAAATTATTAGGAAAGTGTAGAATACTTGTAGAGTAATTGTAAGAAGGTATAGGGGTAGAAAGAGGGTAGGTGTAGAGAAGGTGCAGGGTAAGTATAGCGTAAGTTTTGTAGGGTAGTTAGAGGGTCGATGTAGGGTAGGTATAAGTTAGGTGTAAGGAAGTTATAGGGTTGGTGTACAGTAGGTATAGGGTAAATATAAGGAAGGTGTACGGTAATAACAGGATATCTGTAGGAGAAATTGGTCCCTGTTGCAATTGGTCCCTGGATTTTGGATCGATTAAATGAGTTGTGCTATTTTTCTTTCAGGCTGTCATCTGTATTTCGAATGTTCGAAAACAATGGGTTGACTACGGTACTCATCAACATCCAATTTTGAGGGGCCATTTACTTATTATGTTCAAAGAGGGGTATGCAAATCTGATCGGAAATTACGAGGATTTCATTGTTAATTTTTGATCGTTAATGAGTATGAACGTTCCTTAATCAAATTAATCTCAGACCAGATAGTCATCCTATTATCCACATGCTCCTCTTCAATAAATAATTTTAATGTAAATAAATGAGAAAAATTTCAATTTGTTTATTTTTATCCGCGTTCCTTTCATTCTCAGATTTTTTTAATTCAACTTTTTTTCCATTAATTTTTGCCATTTTTATATGAAATTCAATTAATTTAATGAAAAATCTCTGTCTACAGAAAAAAAGTCCTTTTTACTATCACAATTTCATCAACAATTTTCACAACAGTCAACGATATTCAGCGTAAAAAGGGAGTCGAGTACGAAAATCTGTAAAGTTGATTTTAATTAACTTTTTTTTTTCAATGCAATTTTCATAATTGTAATGAAGCGCGGAAATTTTTTGTACTCATATATGTGTGGAAATTGAATTTGCATGAGTAAGCATTTTAACATTTATTCGACAAATTTTTTATACTGTTTACACAATTATGAGCTCGAGATATGGAGCTGAAAGTAGTATTCGTTGATGAGAGATATGGATTGTAATTTGTAGGCAGGGGAGTATGCAGGGGGGTTGTCTATGGACAAAATTCTTCAAATTTTTGGAGTTTTTAGTAACAAAAATCCAAAAGTCATTCTGAATTTTGCCTTGCAGTCATTAAAAATTCAAGAAAATGTGTAAATTTTGATTATACTTATATAACGGATTTTAAAAATTTGAAATTCAAACGTTCAAAATTCATCAAAAAACGGATTTTAAGAATTTGAATTTCAAACGTTCAAAATTAATCAATTAACGGATTTTAAGAATTTGAAATTCGAACGTTCAAAATCCATCAAAAAACGGATTTTAAGAATTTGAAATTCAAACGTTCAAAATTCATCAAATAACTGATTTTAAGATTTTTAAATTCAAAAGTTCAAAATTTATCAAATAACGGATTTTAAGAATTTGAAATTCAAACTTTCAAAATTCATCAAATAACGGATTTTAAGAATTTGAAATTCAAACGGTCAAAATTCATCAAATAACGGATTTTAGAAATTTGAAGTTCAAACTTTCAAAATTCGTTAAATAATCGATTTTGAAAATTTGAAATTTATACTTTAAAAATTCGTTAAATTTAAAAATTTGAAATTCAAACTTTTAAAATCCGTTATATACAAAATTAAATTCAAAATTCCTTGAATTCGTTACAAAAATTCAAATTAATTTCACATTTTAAAATAATTTCCAATGATACTCAACCTGAATATTGTTCATTTCTTCTCAAAAAACTCTCACTTACATTCAGATTTCAAATTAAAACTCATACATCACAACACATCCTTTTCCAATTCAATGGATTTCAACCAACCAGATCTAATTACATGCATATCAAAAATATTGAAATTTAATTTGTTTTTAAATAACCTTTCAAAATCTATAGATTTATTTTACATTTCAAGTACGTTACGTTGTTCAACGCACTCAGCAATTTTCCATAAAAAATATAAATTTTCATCCGTAAAATATCGAAATTACATTATATGAAATTCGATAAGTATTTTTAGTTGAATGAAAATGAAAAAAAATTAAATTTTCAACATAAGCACGTGAAATATAAGAAGGAAGTAGGATTTTCGTCGACATTAAGCAAATAGGAATAACGTCGTTTAAAGTGAGCATGAAAATATCGATTTTAAGCATTCTTGAGAAGGCGATGGAGTGAAATCTGATAATTGATTTGACAGCAGCATGTCACACGATCTTTTATTTTTAAATTTTTCATCTTATCGCTGTTTTGTGTCATTGTACTGGAAATTGGATATATTTAGTCAAGATTGCTAGAGGCTTGAAAATTGTATGACATTCAAAATTTTCAGGAAGTATCGGATGTAGAATAATAAAAAGCAAATCATTGCCTTTTTAAGGCTGTTTGTGATGCTATATTGTACAGTTTATAAAGATATCCTTTCGAGTCAAGGCTAGTCAAGGAAGAGCTAGGAGTCCAGGGACCCTCTTCTTTAATGAAGCATCTCAATAGATTTGAAGTCTATAAATGCTTATCGTTGGCTGCGGTGATATGGCAACAGTGGTCTAAATGGTAGAAAGTTGTCCTTACGTGCCAAAGATCCTGGGTTCAATCCTAGGTCATGTCTAATTTTTAAAGCTTTTTTACCAATTTTCTCTATACTAGTTACGAAACAAGGTTCGTGTGTGGGATCTTATGGAGTCGTGTCTCTACAATGTGCAGAGCTTCCAAATTAATTCGGATCCCACTAATCTCCTGATAATACTTCCAGCTGAAGACTCCCTTCAAGCATTATGTTAACGTTAGCTTGTGTCTCATAATTAATCTATCGGGCTAAGCTTTCTCGATAACGAGATCGGGACCGGGAAATTCCTGGATAGTCTCGCTTTGATCCCGTTCCGATCCCGTCCCTTCCCAGAATCTTCCGAGACCGGGATTTGGATCCTTTCTGTCGACGATTTTCTTAAAGAATTTTGAATCGGATGAGCGTTGATGCTGACAAAATTTTAGGTAGATTAGAACCCAAAAACACCCCCTCCCCACTTAAACATGCTTATGCCATAAGCATTCCCATTTGACTAAGAAGCACATATCCAAGACCATTACCATCATATCATCCCTGATACTCAACAATAGAATCCCATCAAAATCTCTTGTTCTTCATATCACACCTTATCATCTCCTTAAATCCATTGTTGGCTAAACTATCACTTTAGTCACTCATTTCCTCAACTAATGCACAATAACCTCACAACATTCATGACATTCATTCCATTAACTTAACTTTCATTAGTTCTTCCAAAAAAGTCTCTAAAAGATAAAAAAAAGTAAAGTAACAACATCAAGAACAGACATATTTTCTAAGTACACACATTGATGTGCCTTTTGTGACAGTAATCCTACTATCATCGTAGGATAATGTATATGACTTACTTACATAGGATACATTTGTAGTTATATTCAATAGTTATCGTCATGATGTTGATAATAACGATTATATCACACATGTACATGATTCTCTCATGCCGAAAATGCAATTTAACGTTGTTTAATGAATTATCAAGATCATACTTACATTTTGTGTTGTGATGTTGTTGATGTTATGCATGTTTTCCTACATATGGATTTATATATATTTTTTATTTTATTTCAATTGTGGGAGAGTAAAATTATAAATCAGTGGAGCATGTGTGGTGAGATGTCCTTATTGTGTGATGCTTTATTAAAAGGATTGAGGATTTATTTAATTAGGGAACGTTCGGAAGTTACGTAATGCTTAAAGGGTACAAGAAGAAGCTTATAATTTAAGATTCTGAAGCATATCTACCAAACATACAAGGAGCATGCTCAAGAGTATGCTCCAAAAATTGAGCATTGTTTGAGTATACTCATGAGCACGCTCATTTAACTGTGTGTGCTGTTAGTGTGCGAGAAGAAGACCGAAAATTGAATTTGTTGGTAAGGATGCTGGAGTTCTGAATATCCCTAATTGGCAGAAGTTATCAAAAGCTAGAGCTGTCTACAGAAGTTCCCTAAACGCGGCAAATGGCCCCCATGCGCTGCAGCCAAGGAAGTAAAGGAAGTAAGTAAGATGTACTGTTAGGGGCTGATTTGAATTTGAGTGAATAAAGCTTAAATTTTCAGTTGAGTCTGAGTTAAGCATGGATTACGAGGGTACAAAACTACGTTAGAAACTTTAGTTACTTTTATCTATTTATAATGTATTTTTGTTCACTCAAGGATGATCCATTGTGGTGTCTAAGCCTGCCATTCCGAGAGTAAGGCCTCTGTGACCGAGTAGTTAGGAAATAGACCGCAAATCTGTACCATTCTCTTTTGTGAGTACCAAGGTTTGATTCCCATCAGAGACCGATCTCTCTCAATTTAATATGTAGAGTGCTGTTTGATATGACAAGAATTCTGACAATGCTCACAACATTACAAACACTAAGGAAACTTGTGTCCATTTCTTTGAAAATTGAAGATAACAGAAATGAAAAACAGGCATCTGTGACAGGCAAAAACCGTATAAATGGTTGTGTATTTGTGTAACAAAAACCTATTATTGTAAGAAAAACCACACAAATGATCAAAAATTTGTACGGTTTTTGTCTGTCACAGGTGCTTGTTTTGCAACTCTGGAAGACACATTTGGACAAAAGAAGCTTTGATATCGATTGTTCCTAATATATCAGCTCAAAATTGACATAAAAATTACCTTTTTCTAAAACATTCACAAAAGAAAAGAGGAATGATAAGAATTTGTGTTTTGCAAGCCATAGATTAATTAAATCTGATCATCCATCCAAAACAGAACAAATGTAAAACAGCACCAAGTAAAAATGCCCAAACATCAAATTAAAAGAAAATTTCCTGTCATTTCCATTACTACCTCACACTAAATTATTAAATAGCTATTCTTGGAACAATCTCATCCACAAAAAGTACACAGGATGTCAAGTAATATGCTGTAGACAGACATATTTGCAAACATTTTCGTTTGCATTGTTTATGATAAGACAGACATAAAAGCAAATTATTGTAGTAGAGCGTGAAATGGAATTGGAAATGTCACAGATATATTATTTAATAAGTGTAATGTAAAGTTCCACAGTATATGAATATACAGTACACATTCTCAACATCCAAAATGTGTGTTTATTTAAATAAAATTCATGTAATTATTCTCGGAGACAATAGTAGAATGGTGTGGTATGATATGCTTATCTTAATGTGCATGCTTTTCAAGCACACACGGATTAAACAACATTTCTTTTCTTTTGTCATTTTGTTTGTACGGCTTGTATGCTGCGGCTCTTGTCATTCATATTAAATTTACATTAACGCTATACACTCATCGCACATTAAGCCGAATAATTTTCATTTTTTCGTATCTTTTGGATGCTGAATTTTTAAAAAAAAGGAAGGAAAATATGTTTTCTTTGTGATTTTCCTTTGCCAGTTCCACCGACAAAAATGTGTGTTTTGGGTGTTGGATATTAAAGACTCTGCTTATCTTGAATATTTTCAAGTTCAAGACAACATAAGATTTTGAGCAGCTCGATAGGTGGGCTTAAAAAAATGGAATTATGATGCTGGCGTGTTGTGAGATCCTGATAAGCTTATGCTGTCAAGTGACACAATACAGAACAAAATATCCATATGAACTTCAAATGCTTCAAGTCCATACAGCTTCCAATGGAGATAAATAATAGAAATTTTGAAGAATTGGAGCAAGAATGATTCGAAATTCTTGGAATTATCTTGAAATTCCATTATCTACCATCGGTAGTCAACTGGTCGTACGCCATTTTAAGGTGTTGAAGGTCACTGCCAATGGCAGATGACACCAGCCGCCAGTAGAGTTCTCCAAAGCTAAAATTATCTTAAAGGGCAAGTGCCAACGGGTGTCGGTGATACTTACCCTATGGATGAAGATAACTGCATGCAATCTCCATAAATCAGAATATTTTTTCTCTAACTACCTCAAAGTCTTCTAAATTCAGCAATATATTAGCCACAATACATAGTCGTTTGCATTGGGTCGTCATTCTGAATCCAGTTCTGTTGCCAAAGCTACAGCTATACTTAAAAAATTCAAATGATTTCCAGAAAATAGAATATAAAATCCTTAAGCATTACAAAGCATGATAGTCCCCAAGGTAAATGAGAATTATTCATCAATTTTTAATTGCATTTAATGTTAATTAATAATCCAATTACATCAATTCAATACGCGTCTATTTTTCTGTTAATTATTTTGTTTTATTTACATTAACTAAAGCTCCTTATACAATTATTAATTACCGTCAACGTCATTGTAAATATTGATACTTTCAATTATGTTTGTAAAAAATAAGCTTTCAATTTTTTTTAGAATAAATAAAGCTGTAAAGTGAGTAATTGAATTAAATTGTTAGGGAAAAATGTTTGAGTATGGAATTTTGGAAGTTGAGTTGGCAGGTTTATTGGATACATTTTGAAGACTCGGAGATCGAGACATCGGGACATAGAGACAACGAGACACAGAGACACCAAGCCATAAAGATACTAAGACACCATGATACCAAGATACAAAGACACAAAGCCACAATGATACAAAGACACCAAGACATCAAGACACCAAGACATCAAGACATCAAGACATCAAGACATCAAGACACAAGACATCAAGACATCAAGACACCAAGACACCAAGATACCAAGACACCAAGACACCAAGATACCAAGACACCAAGACACCAAGACACCAAGACACCAAGACACCAAGATACCAAGACACCAAGACACCAAGACACCAAGACACCAAGACACAAAACACCAGGACACCAAGATACCAAGACACCAAGACACCAAGACACCAAGACACCAAGACACCAAGACACCAATACAACAAGACACCAAGACATCAAGACACCAAGACACAATGACCTCGCTAGATTTGACACTTCACCAGTCAAGACGACTTTTTATCTCAACATAAACCAAAATTTATTCCGAATAACTCAACATAATATTTACTGAATTATTCAAACATTCAGACAATTTATTTCGTAAATTAATTTTCACTCACAAATTTAATTCCGTTCCAAAGGCAAACATGCACCACATTTTCAAACAAATTGATTCTTTATTGCCTCCCAATTTTGAGTGAGATTGCATCATCGTAAAAAGTAAATATTTGACATCATGCATACATAATTGTCAGTCATCAATATGCATATATAAAGTAAACATCAATGATACTTATAAATTATATAAGAGAACTGCCTGCTTAATTACTCAACATTGAAGTTCAAAGTACTTTTCAATTATATTGATATTATTATTATTGGATATGATAATATTAACAGTAAAATTTTGAGAGGGGATTTAAAATATTAATAAGTCAGTGGTGGACAAACTTTTATTTGTCGCTAGACATCTGATGGTAAGCTTCGATCACACGGCAAAGTGGTATGCCAATAGTACCACCACATGATACACTACATGGTACACCGCATGGTACCACCACATGATACACTACATGGTACACCAAATGGTACATCACATGGTACACCCCATGGAACATCACATGGTACATCACATGGTACACCGCATAGTACATCACATGGTACACCACATGGTATACCAGTGGTGGACCTATACCGTACCATACCAGTACCTAAGAAATCGCCCTGTACTAGCACATTCGTGTTCCGCGACACTCAGGTTGCCCACCACTCCAATAAGTAGTATGAAGTAGGCAGCATAATTGATCATACAGCAATGCCAATGAATTTTGAAATCATTTTTAAGTCAACAACCGTTATTGATATACAGACAATGAGCAAATTATTAGTAGTCAATTATTCCAACATACTTCAACCAATACAAGATAAGTGCATCATCGACATTAACATGCAAATTTATTTTATATGTCGAAACTTTCTTCCTCTCTCGAAAATTGACAATTGACTATTTCTATGCGAACAGAAAAAATTACAAAAGTACTCGTTCTTATCGAGTGACTTCAGCGCATTTTTGTCCCAGCGATCAGTAATCGATTAATAAGTCACTTCCAGACCTAAAAAACAAGATCCAGTAAGATCCAGGTCACTTCCAGACCTAAAAACCAAGATCCAGTAAGATCCAGGTCACTTCCAGACCTAAAAACCAAGATCCAGGTCACTTCCAGACCTAAAAACCAAGATCCAGTAAGATCCAGGTCACATCCAGACCTAAAAAACAAGATCCAGTAAGATCCAGGTCACTTCCAGACCTAAAAACCAAGATCCAGTAAGATCCAGGTCACTTCCAGACCTAAAAACCAAGATCAAGTAAGATCCAGGTCACTTCCAGATCTTAAAAACAAGATCCGTATAAAACTTTTACAAATTTAAGAACTTCATCATTTAACGGATTTTCATAATTCAAACCTCATAACGGTCAAAAAAAATTCAAACATTGTTCAGTAAACACTGTAAAAACATCGACAAACATTGATAAACACTGTAAAACAATGAAAAAACGTGTTGTTGTTTTTGTTGTTGTTGTATATGAAAATGAAAAACTGTTAATTATAGTATTATGCGTTGATTTGAAACTTCTAAATGACCGATAACTCCAATAACTTGATAGAACGAAGCTATTAAAACAAACCAGAGCTCAACTACGATGTCTAGTTTTCGAGATCTCGCGTTCCAGCCGAACAAACGAACAAACGAACAAATGTCTTATTTTATATGTCGAAACTTTCTTCCTCTCGAAAATTGACAATTGACTATTTCTATGCGAACAGAAAAAAAAAAACATTTTCTACTTGCCAGTTCCCATTCAGACATGTCAATTTTTTTTTCTGTTTTCACTTGTATGGAAAACAATTGGATAAGTTGTAATTGACATTTGGATATCCACACCCCTGTCGATTACTGAATATTGTTATTTTAAAATTCTAATTTTGGAATTGGAATAAAATTATTTTATTTAGTTCGAATTTCTAATTTAAATGAACTGTAAGGTAAAATTGACATGGAGTATGGAAAGCATGGACGATTTCTAAGGGGGTGGACAGGGGCGTAACTAGACATTTTTTGAAGAAGGTGTGTATTGGGGTTTTTGGATTAACTCTCAATAAGCCCCCTTGAACATACCGTTTTGAGTGATATTGCTATTGTAAGCTATTTAAAGTATGACTCCTCAAACAGTAGGCACTGACTCTCAGAATTAAACTATGAGATGTACCTCAAAGTATCTTCTTAAGTTCATTAGAAAAGCTTGCTGGAGAGTGCTTTTAAAATAATCGATTCCATTTGAAAAGAAGAACTTAAGCTCTTCAGATCAACAAGAGCCATAGCTGTGCAATGACAATGCCAGACACTCAAAATCTGACCTTCATTTTTATCACCAACTGCTTCTTGACAATACAGACTATGATCTTTAAACTAGCATGTGAATTTTATTTTTAGTGCACATGAGTCAAAAATGGTTCTTCTGCTGAAATTGTGTGAATGCGGAATATATTCAGTAACGTATTCCACTTAGCTTAACCACACCTAGTATCAATCACATCTTCTCGTGGTGGAGACCGTCAATCCAAGCTACATACTGGAGCGGAGTCAAACGAGGGACTCATTAATGCAGGGTTCGTTGTCCTAGCAATTTGTCATCCTTAAATACAGGACAGTGGGTATCAAGGACAGTGGGTATCAAGGAAAGTGGGTATCTAGGACAGTGGGTATCAAGGACAGTGGTTATCTAGGACAATGGGTATCTAAGACAGTGGTGTGCAACCTGTGCTGCCAAAATTTTTTGAAAACGCCATGAGCCGTATGTTGTGTGCGATTTCGTTTGAGACTTGCCACCAAGGTGTACCGCGGAAAATAAAAGGTTACACACCACTGATCTAGGAGGTTCAACAAGTGAACTGTACAGCAATAAACAACGAAGATTAAGACAAACGGTAGTCAATGATCAACCCAGAGTTTGACGCTATCTGAAGAAGGCCATGGATCTTAATTAATCTGTACGGCCACTGAATTAAGTAAGTAAGTAAGTAAATAAGTAAGTAAATAAGCACTAAAACACGAACCAATGATAACTTTGACACTCATAATTTTGAAGCCTGCAAGACTTAAATCGATGCCAATACTCCACACCTTATAAATCTTAATGCGCTTTATTTAAAAAACTTTTATTTAAATCCTATAATTCCTTTAAAGCCTATTGTTCGAAGGTATGACTAAATTGGCACACTTTATAGTATACAGCACATATGCACATATGTGATAAAATATTAAACAATTCCAAGTTCCAACAAAAATGTTCAATTGACTCTCTCGAACAAATAACATTTGATTGAGGTTTAATTCATCAGAAAGTATAATGCATCTAATAATATACCTAACATGCTGTATATTATTCAGCAAGAGAGGAAGAGATTTTCAATTTTCATTTGTGAGTTTCTCTTATTGCATCAAGGCACAAAAAAAATATCATCAAGCATATTAAAAATTTACTATTCATATAAATATTTCATAAGCTACACCGAGCAATGTACAGCAAGTCAATTGATTGTGCTGTGGATTTTAAATAGAAAAATCATTCGAGTAATTATTAAGCAGACTGCAATGTGAAGGATTTAATCGACTATTTTTGGCATTTGTGGTTTATGGAACCATTTGAAGTCAATGTCTTGAATGAAATTTTAACCACATTCAGCATTACCATGACTCAACACATTCACTAGATTTTTTATATTTTTATTATTTTTTGGTTGGAATTCCTTTTCACATCTTTAAAAAAATATTCAAATGCAGAAATTGATTTTATTTTGTTTTAAAAGGTGTGTCATAAATATTTTTTTTTGTTTCTTTTCACTTATTGTGGATGCAAATTGAAATAAATAAGAAACAAAAATGCTTTTGAATTTTAAGCTTGCCTTTTATGACTTTAGCTGAATATTTTTGCTTGTCATTTGATAAAGTGTTGAGATTTGGGACATTGGAAATGTATGACTGAGACACAGCTGTGATAAAGACATGACTGAACCTAGAAAAATATATTTAGGGTAGATTGGAAAATTTGCGTTTTTTGTAAGCTGAAGAAGGGGTCAATGGGTCACAGAAGCAATCTACAGAAGAGACCATCAGCGAAAAGCGACAATCTGCTGATGATAATCTGTTAGACGACGCTACCTGCGGAAGGTGAGTTGACTATCGACAAAACTCAGCTTTTGTCAACTCTATTATGAATAAAAATATGAACCAATAGGCCTTGAAATAGACGTTTCTCTTCTAGACAGCTAGTTTAGCGTGGATTAGCTTCTGTCTTTACTGGAAATTTATCATCAGGATACAAAAGCATCTAACTCTCACAAGATTTAGGAAGTTATTTAGTAACTGAATATGTTGGTGTCTGGGAGTTTCAGAACAGAATTGACAGAACTTCAATTTGGAGACACCTTTATTGGAGGTCGAACTTCATTCAGTTTTGGAGTCTTTTCTGGAAGCCATACTCCAGTGTTGACGTCTTTTTGGAACTCATGTCAACTCAACTCAAAAACCTATACGTTAGTGTGAGAATGTCAGTTGGATGTAAAAACAGGCAACTTGGACAAGATCTGTGATGTGGCCAACCATAGAGTCAAATGAATTGGGTTTTGCCGTAACCTAGACTTTAAATCGGAACATGGGTCCAGGAAATAAGTATATCTTTTAAGTCTTTTTCTCAGCAAGTAGCCCAGGATGTTGACGGCTAGTAAAGCCTAAATGGATCTAAAAATGCGTCTCTATCTTCACTGTAATTAACACATACTTTATGCTCCCTAAAATATCTCAAATCCAACAAACATAAATGCAAACATATTACATGATACTTTTTTAATCACTATTACATCATTAGGTGACAGGTATTTCCAACTATTGATTCATAAAACAATATAAATAAAGTCGATAGATATAAAACAAAAATTTAAATAAATGAAATTATGAAATATCACAGGAAGGGCCACCGCACAAAAAGTTATCAGATGAGACCATAAAAAAATATTTTTAATATCCAATCAATCAAATGCTTACACTCACGCATGCATACTTTTTATATCAAGTGAAAGTGAATTCTTTTCATTTTCATCTTCATTCGATCATCATAAATGACTGAATACCTTCATATCTTCGTATTGTGCTTCATAAAGGTATAATTTTTATTTTTATTTGTCTCAATGATTGCAAAGACAAAGAAGCATAAGAAAATGATGATAATATTGATGATGTAAAACACAAAAATTCCTCTGTCAAGTCGAGTGTTCACTTCATTATCATCATTTCTTGCTTGCTTTACTTGCTTTTTTTTTGATGTCGCTGTTGTGAGAAATTTTTGTTCATTAATTTTATTCATGTCTGCACTTGAATTACATGAATAAAAAGCAAATAATGCAGAATGATTTGAAGAGGAAGAAGGTGGTTAAGTTTCATGAATGAATAGACGATGTTGGATATGAGAGTATGAGAATTAATAAAAGAACAAGCAAGAGAGAGTGAAATGGCCTTTGGGGGTTTGCTGTTCAAAATGTGGAAATGTCATTTTTTTTTAAATTCATGTCCGAATAGACAATGAGCATTTTAGACCAAATGAGAATGCTCATAAATATACTTGATCACTATAATAGAGCAGTGTTGGGCAACCTAGATTTCGCGCACACTCCTTTGCCGCCAAAAATGACTGTGCTCATAAAGAACTTCCCGAAAATCACAATGAGGACCGATAAAACGGACCGAAATACCTCGTCAAGCCAACTTAGGTTTTTATCGTTAATTAAGTGTCGCAACGGTGCCCTAGCGAACAGGATTTGCTGTTCGGGTTTACTTTTCAACAATAAGCTACGTCATAGTGCATGTGTGACCAGCAATAGAGTCAGATGGAAGGCATTTTGTAATAACCTAGTCTAGTAACCTAGTCGGAGCATGGTTCCAGTAAGTAAGTAAGTAATAGTACATGTACACATGTCCATGAGCCATGCTGTTGATTGAAGCTCTTGGAGATATAGATCTTTTAAATTATCATAACAGGAAAAGGAACCACTTTTACGTACTGAAGTGGTTTGTTTGTAATATAAAACTATACTCTTTGTCTGTTAGGGCTAGTATTGACCGTAGAGATTTCCAAGAATAGCTAAGATTGTTAGTATTTTGAGAAGGACCTAGCCTGACTAGGTAGCTTGATAATTCAATTGAAGTAGCCATAAGATCGAAACTCAACATTCATAATTGTTAACTATTCACTTTTTCGAGTCATCTACAAGTTAAACCTGAGTATGCAATCCTAACAGACAAAGATCATGCTTTAATGGTAAAGAAAAACCTTTTCGGTACCTAAAAGCGGTCTCTTTGCCTGTTAGGGTTATAACTAGTTGACAGCAAGCTAATGTCACGAAAATGACTCATTCTGACGATTTTTTGTCTAATCTGACCATTCACAGAACACCAAATCATATCAAACGCTGTGCTACATCCACTACAACAAGTCCTTTGTCCACTCATCTAATATTGTAAAAATAAATTTCCATATCAACTGGTATAAAAGTCACATCAAACAGTTAAGTCGTTGTTAAAGTTGATTATAATAATGTTTAGCTTCTTGATTTCATCATCTCATTTCATCCGTCTTTCAATTTACTGTTCCTCATGCTGCTGCTCACATCGAAGAAAACTTTGTCAAAATTTATTCCGGAATAAAAAAAAAAGTCATCCAATTGAAATCAAGTTGATATTTGAACATATTATTACTGCATACTGCATTAAAATACAATAAAAATATTTTTTTTTCTTCTGTATAACTACTGAAATGAGGATGTACTCAAGTAAATGCAATCAGAGGAAGCTGAGCGAATATGAAAAAGTTATGAAATTAAAATTGAATTTTCAAAGATTTTGAATGGAATGAGTGTGAAGCTGGCATTCGGAAGTGAATCAAGACGCTTTTCTGGTTGGAAGATTTGAATTTTAATGCAGTCTAGTTCCGATTTTTGTTTGAATCACGCAAGAATTGGCAGAAGTCGAGTTTTGCTACTTACTTCGCTGGTCGTACAGATCAGTTGTGATCCATGACCTCCCACAGGAGTCGCCTGAATCTGGTTCTATCGCTGGCTTCCACTTTCTAATTTCCGATACCAAGTGCACTACTATCTCTATCGACAGCTTCCTTCCAAGAGTTCTTTAGGCGTCCATGGGCTCTTTTACCACTTACCAATCCAAACTTACAGCAGGTGGCATTGTATAGAAAGGGTCCTGGATGTTATTGGATCTGGTAATCCTGTATACAAGTTATTACTAACTTCCAGGTGGAATGGGCTAATGTCGGAAGTGCCATCCTGCGAAAAGGGCCATCGACGAAAATGCTAATCTACGGAAAGGGCCATTGGCGAAAGGTGAGATGAACTACACGCATTCCAACACCAAGTGTCACTCATCCCCAAGAGACGAAGATAATGTTCATGAGTTGCTCAAGAGTATGCTCCCAAAATTAAGCCTGCTACACTACATTGATTGAGTATACTCATCAAAACGCTCATTTAGGTGAGTATGCTCATTGTCTGTAAGAACATTAAGGCTTATTCCTATACTGCCTTAGTTGTAGCAAATAATGCAGCGTAAATTGCCAGTTTCTGCCAATAATTCATTTTGAGCTCTTCGTAATGGCAATCAAAGCACATGGGCGACCTAAGAACTCTTGAACGGAAGATGCCGATAGAGATAGTATTGCACTTGACATTAGGAATAGAGCCAACTTCAGGCAACATTTATGGGAGGTCATGGATGTCATGAAAGTTCAATTGATCTGTACGAAAATCGATGCAAGCAATGTAAGTAAGTAACGGTAATCACACTCAATTGCAGACAAAACGGAAGTAAAAAAATCATATTTTCTTCCACAAATCTGTTCACAATGCAAGCATAGAATCACAATTGAAGTAGATTGATGAAAAATTCAATTTAATTCCTGTGAAAAGAACATCATAGCATATTTATTCTAAAATAATAAAAACTTCCGCTTACAGCATACGCTCATATTCTTTACATTATAACAAATTGAGGAAGTGGAATAAAGAATGTAAGGATATGAATTTATATGTAATCTTATGTAAGGAACTGATATATTATGTCATAACATGGGAAGCATAATGTGCAAACTTACATCTCATCATCATCATTTGTATGATGAGCATGACAATTGTCAAACAGAAACGACTTCAATTTAAGTAATCAAATAAATTTAGCTGACATAGGTAAAAAGTCGTGTATTTGGCTTTTTACATTCCATGCATTTTTTTGTGGCTCTTGTTAGACATTATTTCGTGAATAATCGTGGAAGCGTTAAAGCACTTACTCTCGAGTATGAGATGAATGTGTAAATAATTTCACTTTTTCAGCTCCGCAAATTTTTTGTACATTTTCTATTTTATACTATGGCAAATTAAGGCTGTGCGAATGAGTGATGGAGATGAATGAGAATCAATAAACTATTTTTACATGGTCTAACATAATTTGACTTTCAAATCAGCATCTGACTGTGCTGATATTTTTGATTTGAAATTTAAATGCTGGTCTTTCCTGTGGAAATTACTGTTTTGTTCATGCATCAAATGCAGTTAAATGCTCGTGCTGAATAAAACTTAGTTAGATGATCTTGAATATTTGAATTTAGGAATTTTGTGAGCTTTTTGGGATGCTGATATTGTAAAGCGAATAAAAGTGAACAGGCTGCGATGGGCTGGTCATGTTATTAGGCGGCCTGTGGAAAGTCCATTAATTAAGGTCTTCAAAGCTGATTTTCTGGACAGTAAGAGCCCGTGAACGCCCAAAGAACCCTTTGAAGGAAGCTGTCGATAGAGATAGTAGTGCACTTGGTATCGGAAATTGGCAATTGGAAGCCAGCGATAGAACCAGCTTCAGGCGACTTCTGTGGGAGTTCATGGATCACAACTGATCTGTACGAGCAGTGAAATAAGTAAGTAAGTGAGCTTTTTATGGAATTTTTGTGGAAAATTCTGTTTATCGCAAAAATTTAATTTGCAGAACTCGAAGCTTCTTCTTCTAACCGACAAAGAGAACGCTTTCATGGATCTTAGTTCTATTGCTGTACAATGAAATCAAACTTTTTGTCTGTTATGGCTCTATACAACCCTCACAATTCCTCCACTAAAAGAACTTCTATGATTCCTTCATAATAATTTTGTGATTCATCAAACAGCATAGAAAAGAGAATGAACAATTTTAAATGGCCATTAAGCACTTCTATGTGCTTACGAGTGCATTAAAATTGCATTTATAGCAAATTTATTACACTCGACGGTGTACTAGTTTTTGTTCTATATTTTTGCATTTCATTGCATGCAGAAACACTTTTTTGCATGTGAATAGCGGAAAAGTTTTCCTTGTTGAATGCAGGAAGCGCTGTGGTGATGACGTTGAAGGTATTATAATATTTTAGGTGGAACATTTGAAGCCTAGGATTGATGATATGTCAATAAAATTAGATGAATTGTTGGTTTATTGCGGATATGGACATTAATAAAGATTTAATTCCTTGTTATGTCTAATGATGACTTTTAGGAACTTAGGCTTAGGTAACCATGATTTAAGGGTTCTCGAAATTGACACCAAGACTTTCCAGTCTTTGTTGAGATCAAGAATTGGAAGAATTTTCTTGTAGTTTCTGTCTTGGCTCTGGTTTCGTTCTCAGTCCCAAAAATTCCACGAAACTCAGACATTGGGAAACCCTACCCTTAAAAGGCTTAAGTGACTGATAAAGAGGCCATTTTAGTGGTATTTCTATTCCATGAAAGCATGCTCTATGTCTGTTAAGGTACCCAGACTAGTTATTTAACAGCCTGCACCAAGATACATGTATTTGCAAATTTCTTTGAATATGAACCCTAACAGACAATGAATATACTCTACGATTCCATCACGGTACTATCTGGGTATGATGATGGTCAGTTATGGATAGTCTAGCTATAGTCCAGGTTCAAGTTAAATTGCAGAATTCCTAACAGCCAGAAACAAAATGCTTTCATGGTACAGATATAACATTACGGTGTCTAAAAGCGGTCTCTATGTCTGTTAAGGAATGTTGTAGCTGTTGATCTTCAGAATCGTGTATAGAAGGCACAACCAGAAGTCGAATTCAAAATTCAAGCTTTCGACTTCGAGCTCTGAAAGAAGGTATCTGATATGATCCTGACACATTGCATCATAATCCTACTTCCAAAAACCTTCAAATAACTTTTTCACAGTTTGCCTTTATTTATTTACACAGTTTAGTTCAAAAGGAGGAAACCACAAGAAGGCATGAAAAGCAAAAGTAAAGCAAAATTTTTTTATGATTGCACACACAAAAAAGTTCACCTTTTGCAAAAATGCAAACTGCATGTATGTCATGCATCCATGCAAAATCTCACATTCATTATTACACTTTCAAATTATGACTTTTTTCGCTTCCTGTGTTAAGCAGCGAGAAGAAATTTTTACCATGATGAACGTGATAGAAAAATTTATAACGACTGAAAAAATCATAAAAGTAAGTTGAAAAGTTATAAACGTTGAGGAACTTCTTTATATTTCATGTGCAAAAGGACGAAGTTTCGTGCAAAAAGCTTTAAATCTTTTGAAAAATGTTTTATATAAACATGAAAAAGTCTAAAATGTTTTTTCATAATTATGAAGCTTTTGAATAATGCAAGGAATTACAAAACTGAATCATTTTATTATTAATTTAAATAGTAAGACTATTTATAGACTTTTTGTTTAGCTTTTGTGCTGTAAATTTGCTATGATAAGTTATAATGAGAGTTTTGACCGAGCGACACAAATGAAGAGCAGTCCGTTCCTGATTGGCAGATATTGAAATGTTGCCACCACGGCGACGAGTCGGTTGTATACTTAAAGCCAAGTGGCTGCGAAAACAACCGGATTTGCCAAGAGGCAGCCACTTTGCTTTTAATGCAGCCAAATGCTTTTAGGTTTTTGTTGCCAATTCAAAGACTGGTCAAAGACTCCAGCTATACAAAAGAAAAAGAGGAGCCACGAAGCTTTAAAAGCGATCTTAAGTTCATATGGACTCTAAAAGTAGGTCGTTTCGATATGGTGTCGATAAAAAAGGTTTAATGAAGCCTTTTTCACTTGTGTCACTCGAGAGACATTGAATCTAGTGAAAGTTAATCGATTCTTCGTCGACTTTTGTGTACAAAAGAGTTGAATTCTCAAAATTCATGCTTTGTTTTTAAATTCAAAAAATTTAAGATCGTTGACTTAAAAATCCAAAATAAATCAATACATCATGATGATGGATCTTCCATATAATGAATTTTTTGTATCAATTTTCCCTAAAAAATTCATTAAAATCCATAAATACGTTGAGTCATTTCTTTTCCAATTGAGCAATTTACTTCAATTTTCTTCTTCTTCTCTTGCTTGAAGGAAAATTTACTTCTCCTCCCAAGTTGCTACAAAATAATTTTCAGTATCAATAAATTACTGAACCAGTTTAGCTTAAAGGATGGTTATTTTCAGAAAACTTTTTGAATAATTTTGGATAAATTTTGTTTTTCGATTTTTAAGCTTTAAAAATTGTTTTTAAATTCTTTACATTCAACTTAAAAAATGTCATATGAATTTATACAGCTCGATGAGCAAGTAGTTAAGTAGCCAAGTAGCTCTTGGAGCTCCCGGATCCAGTTTTTCTTGCGGATTCTAACCATAGGTGCTGTTAACATTTATTCATAAATTGCTTTAAAAATCATTTATATTTTAAGTAAATTGACCATCAAAACCTGTACTTGATATTCATGAACTACATAGAATACCCATAGAATCAGCATAAATAAGCTAAACCAAAAAATAAGAAGCACGAAAAAAAATTTTTTAACAATATCGAATGAAATTTATTGTTTTGCAAATTCAATCATATTTAAAGAAGAAAATCATGAATACAAGAAAAATTGGGAGGAAAAAATGAATGAAAATTCAGAAAATTATTATAATAAAAATATAGAAAAAAATATGAAATATGAGAGAAGCATAAAATATCTCTGCATAAAGGAATATAAAATATAGAGAGGAAGTTGACTGATGTTAAGGTGTCGATGCTGAAGGAGCATATGATGTTCAAAAACCACAGGCCTAGATTGCTAAAGTTTAGGTCTCTAGATGCGCAGATCTCGATATGCGCGGGCCTCCTTATGCGTAGACCTTCATATGCGCAGGCCTACGCATAGTACTTATTTGAAAGATCAAATTTAATCACGTCTATAGCTTGCTGAAATATTCAAAGTTTCCCAAACCACCTTAATCCACAATAAGACAAAATCAGCACAACCCAACACCTCCAAAATCTTCAGCTTCCGAAAAAAATCATGATAAAAAAGATGAATGTAAGTAGATGCAATAAAGAATAAGAATAGCAAATTCATTAGAATATCGGTTTCACATAGCAATACGTGACTAGAGATAAGAATCAACCAGTGAAAGAATTCAATTTGAAAATGTGCATTTTCGCCTTCATAATAATTTTATTTGTAAGTTTATGAAAAACAATTTGGAAAAATGCTTTCTTATGTACATGACTTGAGATATGAATTGGCATATAGTTGAATACTAGCTTTATTTAAGCAGGAAGTCAATAAAATATAAAAAATTTTGTGGTTCTTTGAAAAATTGTGAAATTTTATTGAATATTTTGTAGACTAAAATCAGCAACATTATACAATTATTAAGTTTTATGACATTGAGGACAAGGTTTAGAAACTTATCGGATATTAAAGATTTTTCAAAGATTTTTTTACTTCCTCTGTGCAATAATATTCTTTTAATTTTGATTGTTGACTGATTATTAGTTGGGTTCGATCAAAAAATACATCCGTGCATTTTAGATGTTCAGGACTGCTTTCGTCTACAGTTATAGTTTGTCAATAGCCTTTGATCTGTAATTTTGGATGTTTAAGGCTTCAGCCATGCAATTTTAGACGAAAACTAATTATTAAACAACTTTTATTTCACATAACCTGTTTTGATGATGACTATGTTGCTTCTATGTATGTAATCTAATCTACTATGTGACTCTATAGCATTTAGAATTGACTAAGTAGGATCTCAATCAAAAAGATTGCGTATGTTTTCATAATTTTACCTCAAACTTTACCAATATGATTTTAGGAACGAGAAATATGAGTAAGCAGTTGACATCGTCTGAAAAGAAGAAATAAGAAAAGCTTATGACTAGGGCTCGTCCAAAATTGCAGGATTGCACATCTAATATTCAGAAAATGCAGGCCTGTAGTGAATTTGGCCTCTGTTAGGAGTCGAACACACGCCCTGAACATAGAGCGTTATGGAATTCCGCTATTTTATCTAATTACTCAACTACACATGCACTACTTGGGTACTTGAAGATTTGTCTATATAAAGCTATATTAACCAAATATTAACACAGATTCCACTCTCCACTAACACCAAAAATGTTCTTGACAAATCAAGTCATGATAAAACTCACAAACTTCAACAAACACAAAACTTACATTAGTGAAAACCTTCAAATCAATTCCAAAGAAGCTTAAAGCCGTCAACTCTACTGGATTCTGAGACTTCAAAAGAACTAGCTGAAGGTTTTTGACCATAGTTTTGTCACTGCTTTCATGCCAATTGCTGCGAATAATCTTCCTTCCAACATTCTCACTTGAAGTTCTCAACTTTTGACAGAAATAGCACAACAGAAATATTTGAATGATCAATGCATTCAAATAAGCACCAAACTTAATCAAGTTCACCAAATTAGCCAAGACAAATTCATGGACGAAAAACTGCAGAAGTGAGAAGCACAAGAGGATTGTACTGCCGAGAAATGTTATCATGATCGGTAAGTTGAACAGCGAGTCCATTTCACCACTCAAATCAAGCAAAATGTTATGTCGATCAACCAGCTTCTTAAAGTCATCTTTAGTTCCATGTTTATAGTCAAAATTCTCAAACTCATCACCTAAATTGTCAAATTCCATCGACAAATTAACCAGCAAAGTATCGAAGAAGATCTCATTGGCAGTAATGAAGTTGTTCGAGATGATGGACAGAAATATGCTTATCAAGTATGCAGAAATATATCCAGGAAGTGGTTCATGATCAAATGGAAAATAAACCTGATGCATTAGAATCCGTTCCCAATGGTCACTTCCATTAATCATGTTGACAACATTTTCGATGATCGGCATCAATAAGAAAATTATAGATGCAACATAAACAGCCAAAAAGTAGACTTGAAACGTGATGTTATTGATTCTTAAGTTCCTTTGATAGCGACTGTGATGTAATAAGGTCGTACCTTGAAAGGTCTTCTTCAATTTGCCCTTAAATATCATCATTTCCTTCCATTTATAGGACATGTGAATTGTCTTCGCAATTGTTATCGCAAATAAGAAGAAGTTGGTGAAAGCAGTTCCAACAACTTTAAGTTCTGCTTTATGCTGAACGATGTAAATGACCAAAATTAAAATGGCTGTAAAAGCTCCTATTATATTGGACCAAAACAGGATTTTTCTCCATCGTTCCTTGAAAATTTCATTTTTTGTTACTGGATGCTTATAATGCATGTTCAGGCCAATCATCCTCAAGCACTTGTGAGATATTACGTAATAGTCGTCAAACTTTATCATTTTTGAGATCTTTAAAACTTCAAACTTGACTCGATGAATGCAGAACTTTGACTGATATTCCTTTGTTCGAGCTTTAATGCAATCATTACAGGATGATGTTCATGCGTGAGAACGGAACATATGTAATGCGTAGAGTTGGATTCATCATTTTACATTATTAACTTTTAAATTTTCTATCCCGTAAAGCAATAATTTCAGGACGACAAATGTAAAGTCACAGGTTTTAAATAAATTAAACGGAAACTTTCATAATTAAGTTAATGTTTCAGGTTCAATCAATGTTTCCGTGCTTCCGTTATTTTTCCAGAAATAAATAAAGAGTGGATTGTTCCTGATATCCATAATATTCAGCCATATCAAAAGGAGCATACTTTCGGATATCACTTGCATTCTGACAGTACAATTGCGAAAATTTCGTGTCAAATTCCACAAAAATCGATCAACTAATTCAGATTATTGAATTCCAGATCTACACTTGTGTTGCTACTTATTCACCATCCTGAGAAAGGGTTGGATCTCTAAACTCAGAAAGCCAGCAGTTTGTAATGGGATCAGAACCACTTTTTTTGCAAAGAATCAAACTTTGATGACATTACTACTTGAAGTCTACAAAGGATGACTGTCTATGATATCCAGATTCGATAAAGGACATGTGGAAAATTTCTAATTGCTGAGACTCGAACTCATGATCTCAGGGTCAGCGTTGGAATAATTAGATGCCGAAGATCTTAACGATTCTGCCAACGACTCATTTGACTCACAAGTGCATATTAAGCACCAAAATAGTCATTAGTATGCATTTTTAGGGATATACATCCTAAAAGTTATGATCAAGGTTCAACTAAGGTAAACATCGTGTGTGGCAACTAGAGTATCGAACCTTAAATAGGAGATTAAACTAGTGATACAGTAAAAACATAAAGTCAGCAGCCAATTGGTTAGACAGGGCACTAAATAACTGTATCCCGAAATAAATATGTGTTTTTAAACCTGGTCCAAGGACTGGTCCCGGAAGATTTTTGGGACGGGACCGGGACGGGACTTGACCGGGATTTCCGATCCCTGTCCCGGCATCGAGAAAGCATAGAAGGTTCGAGTCTCATTACAGAGACTTGAATAGAGTGTTGTTTACGATATTTGCACCGAGGGCAATTAGATATTCAACAGAAAATTCTACACATATCCGTTGATTATCAACACATTCTTTATTCAAATGCTTAACTTTATTTAATTGCACGACAATTACATATATTGCATGTCTAACCTTGCAGATAGATTATTTAAAACATTAAAGTCTATAATTTGAAATTGATATCCATCGCAAAGCTTAACGTTGACTTTATTCATGTCTCTTAAAAATTTAATATTTCAATTTCCAGAAAGGCATTATACCATCGATTTTTTTTATTTCCCATCATCAAATCAATTTCGCTTCCTTAAATCGAGAAAAAATGTGATGATAAAATTTATGTTTCTACATATTTATGTCATGTCATATGTACGCATATATAGGATATCAGTAAATAAAAATGTGATGAAATGTCGTCAACATAGGACTCTAAATTGATCATTGGATTATCATTTTTATGTTTTTTCATACATATAAAATTGCTGTTGCTGTAAAAAAAAAAATGAAAATTGCTTGATGCTGAAATTACACTTATACTTTTTTACAGCAGCAAATTGTCGCCGCGCGATACAATTTTCACTGTCATTTTCGATAGAATTTGATTTTATGGAGCGATGAGGAACAAAATTGTTAAAATAAAAAAATGTTAACATAAAAAATGGAACAAATTTTTGAAAAAAAAAAAAAAAAAATTGAGAATAGTCATGCTCGGAATGCAATTTATGGTGCTACTTCAATTTAGGATATATTTCAGACTTTTAATAGTTATACTGCAGGCTTTGATATAGAGCGACAAATATGGAAAATATTACATGTTTTAGAAAATATTGAGAAGTGAGAACTTATCTACACCATATTGATTGCAATATATCGCCTATATTACTATTACTCCTAGATAAAGCAAAAATTTCACCAGAAAACTACAGAAAAGTGAAAATATATCAGTGATCCCCGAGTGGGTACATTTTACTTTTGGAGACATCTAAGGAAAGTCATGGATCACAATTGATGTGTAAGAACAGCGAAGTAAGTACTTATGTAAGTTACTTAGTGGAATAATGTGACGAGCTGGATTTTTCGCCACTAAAATAGCTCGAAAAGACCCATCGATAGAATAGCTTCATGGTTTACTGTTAATTCAATGGCATGGCGGTGTCCTAGAGAATAGGATATGCTGTTTGGGCACGGAATAGTTATCATGTTATGTCATATCACCCGGATATGTCTTTTTAAATTTTTTCCAATGGAACTCGGTTTTTTTTTTGATGATGCGACACAAAAAAGTATTGTTTAATATCATTCGTAGTTACCAACTCAAATTAGTTGTGTGTTTTTGCAGCTGAACCACTACGTTCATCTCCTTACCAACAGAATTTCTCAATTAACTAAGAGACCGTTCTAAGTGAACGTTCGCTTTTTAGGAGGAAGAAGGGGTCTAGAAATTCATTTTTTGCATAACGAAATTAGTGAACTAAGGTTTTTTGTAGATAGAAACAATAGATTGAGAAGTATGACACCAGTGATTGCGAACAGACAACCAAGTGTCAGCGATTGAGCATCAGGCAATTTCCATGAGATTTCATGGATAACAATTGATACTCAGTGAAGTGATTAACGTTAGCTTTTGGATTATACTAAGGTTTTGGAAAATATAATCAATCGAAAACCCTGTAAAAATTGGAAAATTTCTACCTCAAGCAATTTCTGGCTCGAGCCAATTTCAGCTATGCTCCTGAGCCATTGTAAAATCACACAATAAACCTAAATTATGCTTAAAAACTAAAAATCTTTTCCTGAAGCTGACAGCAAAAAGTATTGAAAATTATTCTCAATTAGTGTAACAAAAATGAATAGTTTCAATTGCTGCAAAAAAAAAAAGACTGTGAAAATCACTTGCAAAATTGCCAATGGAACATTTTTTTTCGCTGTATATGACTCATTTAGCAAATTTCACCTCGAAACTATTGAAATTGGATTAAATGTGAAATAAATTGCGACATGAGAACAGTGACTGAATCATTTTCATCGTCTTGTTCACCAAAGTTGTACAATAAAGGAATCTGGATGTTAAATAACGTGCAATTCATTCACGTCGTCAACTTAATGAACTTGAAGGTAAAAATCACTTCCTAGTCTACATTTAAGCAATCAATAGTTAATGAGGATATAGCTGTGAAATATATCATGATCATTTGCATGTCAAGAATCGATGAAAAGACGGAAGTTGTTGAAACTATAAACTTTATTGATGAATGTGTAGCTAAAAAATTTTACACATTTTTCTTCTCACATGCGTGGACGGCATATGTTTCGCATAGTGAGGTTTAATGCTTTACTAAATGCTCGATTCTTTAAGCTTCACATACAGCAATGAGAAGGATATTAGTACACGTTGTATGACTTTTTTATAACATTAGAAATGCTCACGGAACTGTAATATATTCTCGTCGGTGCTGTCGACGTTTAATTCATTAATATTGTGTTTCAGTGTTGCGAGGATTTAACTTGACGTTTAGATGATTTTCAGTTTTCCTCTGATACTTTGAATAAATGATTTGAATTTTGGTGTTAAATTAATTAATTAAATGGTAATGACCGAGTGTCACAATACGGCATACTGGATTTTTTGCGATAAAAATGGGTGGAAATTAAGAGAAAACCGATCAGAAAGGCAATCGGAGAGCCGGATTCTTAATCTACACGGGATATTGTGCTCTACTCTACCAGAATAAGCAGATTTATTCCAAGATACTCTAGAGTACCTTCATAGGATAGGTTGGGAAAGGGTAATCTAGGTTAAGAAACCATGATGCCTCCAAACCCACTTCACGTTTTATTGCTAATATGACGTTACTGTCCGCCAGCGAACACTGTATGCTGTGTTCAGCAATAATGGATCTTTACTATAGAGTTCCTTCGAGAATAAACTTTTGGAGTCCGGACTCCAAAGTCCTGCCAACTCTGAGGTTCTAATTTTTGGCAATAATATGGCACTTTTGGACAAAAAACTAGTCAAATTACGTTAGAAACTTCCAAAAAATTCAGAAAATAATTGAAATTCCGTAATTGAGTCCAGTCCTGGGCTTGAACCCGGACCTTCAAAACGAAAATGTTCAAAATTTGTCAAAAAGTCCAAAATGTGTATGGAGTTTTCGACTTTTTGAAAAATAAGGACATTTAGAGGATTTTTTGGGACACAGCCGCAAGGCTTAAAAGTACAGCAGTGTCCCGGCAAAAATACAGCAGATGACCGCCCTATACTAATCCCACTTTAAACTGTAGGTCTACTGAGTGCGGTGGTCTGGCGCACCCAAACTTAGCTCTAGACCTAAATGATCTGAATCCCTAAAGATTTTATAAAATCTACAAACCAATTTCCTAACAAGTTATGCAATGCCAACTAAATTTGTGTCAAAAAGTCAATAAAAAGTTTTCACTCATTTCATTATTTTAATCACATCCAAAGCAACTCAAAAATGTCGATTAAAATTCACAAAACACATCAATAGACTCACTCATTGAGAACAATAAACCTTGAAGTCTATAAATGTACTTTCCATGTTTAAAACAATAAATCTCAGAATTCTTCAGCTCATTTCCATTACAAATTTCAAATTATTACACAAACAAAATATTTTAGTGAAAAGCTGATGATAATAAAACTAAGGTATTTCGCAATTCAAGTTTAATGATTTCACTTGCTAATTCATTTCCATTTTATTTATTCATTCCATTTCATTGCCTATTGCATCATTGTATACGTTTTTACAATTAAAAGTATTGAGTCAGCTCAAATACAAAGAAATTATTATTTTTAATCGTCTCAGTCATTTAACTACTCAAATAGAGAAATTACAGCAGTGTAGACACGTACAAATGGGTGACGAATGTTCGACAAGAGAAAATGTGCTATGACATAATTGAATCATCCGTAGACGCAAAAAAAACGCTTTTATGTGCTCATTGTATGCTAATGCATATAAAAAAAATCTTCAAAGAAAAGACTTGAGTCATGTCTTCTGTCCTTGAAGATTAAGATTTGAAAAACGTTTAATGAATTTTAAGAGGACAGATTAAAGACTCGAGAGTATGTCAAGAGGTTGGATGGGAATTGATGGTTTTGTGATTTTCTAGATTTGGAAGGTAAATTCTAGTAGGGGACCTCCCCTCTGAACGTATTAAGTGAACGGACCCCTTGATAGTTCATGATAATATTTACATTTTCGTACTTAATCCTCTAGCATACAAAGAGTGTGCTCTCACAAGAGAAGAGTTAAGTGAGAGCCACGCTCATGAGCATGCTCATCTAGTATATGCAGGGTTGATACATATTCTGTTTTACAGAATGTGTACATATATGTCACATATCTCATGTTGCACAGAAGAAATGTGTGGATATGTGTGAATGTCCACACATTTTCCACACATATCCACACATTTTTACAAGTGACATATTTTCTAAACACACCAGATTCGGCTTTTAACAACCCTGAGTATTTGTATAGAATGTGAGCACGCTCTCGAGAGAGTGCTGCTCTTTTGTCTGTTAGGGAATAAGTTGAGTCTTGACTGTTTAGCATAAAAAGAACACTTGATTTACCAGCTTGTTCCTAACGGGAATCAAACCCGCATCCTATGATTTCCGGTTGTATGCTCCTACTACTAAGCCTGCCATTAAGCCGTCAAAGTTGCTTTGGAGTGATTGGCAAAATGCTAACTTGAACTATTATTCAGTTATAAAGGTTTTTAGACACTGTATAGTTCATTACCGTGGATAGTTTTGATTACAGTAGAGAATACCAGTCGGTGTAAATTAGGGATGCGCTCGATCGGCACATATTAAAGTGATGTCTTCATTGCGACGGTTTGACAGCAAACTTAGAACTTTGAGGCAACATATTGGCAAATTTGAATGTTTTTGTCAAATAACTGCCTCTTGCTACCTGATCGCCGTGATGACAACAGTTCAACATGTGCCTATCATAGAGTTAATCTATAAAAGTCATTATAAATGAAGTATTCGCGTCACTACGAACTAAATATAAATTGCCTTTAATTTCCCATTAAAGCTGTACATAATTCTTCTCCTTAAAGCACAACAACCATCAGACTTTTTTTTGTAGCAAAAAAACAAAAGAAAATTCAAGCACAGCCAAAAAAACGAAGAACAAAAGAGCCGATAACGCAACTTTTTTGTTCTCTTTTGTCTCTTTGTATTCTGTATAAGCTTTTAAGATACAAAAAACGATTCGGAAGAATCAATATCAATTATTGATGCGAAAGAATCAAAAAAGCAAAATGCGAAATGACTTGAATAAAGAAAAATGTTTCTTTTGAGATTTATAAAAAAGCTTCTCTTTTTTGATGTTTTTATCTGTTGTGATTTTGAAGAGAAGGCATGAACTGATGCTGGTTTAAAGTGATGTAGAAGTAAGGATGATTTAATTTAGAGAAAAATAGCATTTTGTTAATTTTAAAGCGATTTGAATGTTGGATTACTTATTTTTAGACTCGGGATAGCAATTTGGAATGAAGCAAGTGCAATCCTGTAAGGCAGTCGACGAAGAAATTGCCTAAAATCCAATCCTACATTAGCGTGACTCTGGCGCCAGACCAGATTCGATAAAATCTAGCCTCAGGGTAGAGTTAAGCTGGTCTGGGTTCAGATTTTTGGTCATTTCTACGTCTGTGCTATCTGGGAAGTATGCTATAATTTTGGCATAGATTATCTGTGCTAAACAGCTTTGAAATTGATCATTTTAAGTAATTTTCTATTAAATTGACGTTGACATGGCTATGGCGCTGTTATTAATGCACTTTGCCCCCACGCACTTTAAGTTTAGTCTAGAACTTGATAGTTAGTCAGAGGATAGTGCGGCTAATAGCTTATCACTAAGCCAGCAAGACATCAACTCAGCAGAAGCACACCATTCTTAACAACAGTGCAACAAAGCAACATCAGTTCCTTAATCCTAATTTAATTCAAAACCATCATCAGCTGCAAAATATCAATTCAAAAAGTCGTTTTAAAATATCTTAAATAACAAATTAACTACAAAGCTTTACTATAAAAATACTTTAAAATCACCAAACTTTCTCTTACAAAAAATCCAAAATTTTTTTGATAATTTTCATCTCACATTGTTGATTCAATTAAATTAACTCGGCGAATGCTGCAATTTAACGAATTGAAAGCAACAGCAAATGTTTATTTTTTTCTTTCTCAAGTAAATTAAATTGAAATTTTTTTATTTTATTTGCAGAGTCTGCAAAAATCATCATCATAATCGAAGATCAATTTGGAATGAGATTGAAATATTGCTACTACGTGAGTGCTGTATTAGCAATTGTATTATGCAATTTTGATTAAGCTTTTTAGTTATGAATGTTGTTATTGACTTAAGAAGAGACATGAGAAGCATGTGCGAATTTGTTGCTGTTATAAGCAAGTCATGAGCTACTTTTTGGTGGTGAATTACTGAGAATTGAATGTTGATTGAAAATTGAAGATTTATGAATGGTTTGGGAATGTTCAGAAATTACGAAACGGGGATCCCTATTTTAAGGTTTTTAGACCCCCCATGAGTCCTCACATCCCAAAATAATGAGTCTTCCTCCCTCCTGCCGCCTCGGGACGCCCTATGCTTTACATAATTTTTGAATTTTCCCTTAGGGAAATAGATAGTGAAATTGAGGGAATAAGACGTGAATATTTATTTATGGAATGTTTTAGGGTTGTTCGTTTATTACGGGAAAGAGAATCTCGTCTGAAAGGACATTCGCTTGTTAGGGAGAGGGTGTCCTATCTGTAATAAAAGACGAGGAAGTCAAAAGTTCTCAATCATTTTGTTCTCAGATGGGAATCGAACACTCGTATTCTTAAAAGAGATGATTTCCCGTAGCAAGGAAAGTATGTGCTCTCAAGAGCAGAGTAGTAACGCTCACGAGAATGCTCATCAAGGCATTGACTCTCAAAATTATTTCATCCGATATAAATACTTACATTCGCTTTCATCTGGAACAATAAAATCTTTGATTCGAACTAAAGAAATTTCATCCGGATCAAATTCAGTGTCCATGCCTTAAGGTACGCAAACTCTCGAGAACATGCCCTTTGCTTCTTAAGGTCAGATTTTAGGTTTATTAACCAGCAATTCAGTAAATTCACTTTCCTAAAAGTACGATACCCCAGATCTTTCACAGCTATGACACCACATTTTAGACTGAATTAAGATTTAAGAGCAAGTAAACATCGCAGTTCCATTACCCAAAAAAAAACATATGCAAAAAGTAAAATTCTATTATGAGATAAAAAGTGGCAAATGAAATCTCATGCAGTAAACCAGAAAAACCAGACTTTTATTATTGCACTCTCCAAGTCCATTAACCAAAAAAATTTATTATCATACAACATATTGTAGAAAATTTTCAGTCCAAAAAATAGTCAGTGCGGAAATTAAATATTGCCCCAGAAAAAATGCAATATTCAGTGCACATCTGAAGGTAATTTAAAGTACTCGAAAATAAGTAGGTTTTACGTGAGCATCAAAAGCATTAAAATCATTTTACAAAACCAGCTGTCTTCATTCAATTGCAAACCTTTCCTTTTCTCCCTTTTGCAATTCATAGATTATTGCTTTTTTTTATTGCAAAATGTTAACTTTCACTCGTGAAGATGATGAGAGTTTGTGATTTATTTAGTGCTGTTTTTAATAATCATAGATTTTAATTAATTAATTTTTGATGAGTTAATAAATTTTTGGGAATGTTTGTTTTGGTTGAAATTTGAAGATTTATGGCTATGAAATTGGATGTTGAAGTCTTAGGAAAGACGAAGTTTTGGTTGTTTACAAATGAAGTCCAACAATGCTTACTCTACATCTGAGGGAGATCATTGATCACAATTTATCTATAATGCCAGCGAAGAAGAAGCATACTTACCCGAATAGCATAAATTTGTTAATCGATCAAAAATCCTGTCGTAGACTGGCGTGAATCTGACTTGTCTAAACAGACACTGAAACTGCTTTAAGATACTGTAGTGGGATTGATGAAAGCATGCTCTTTACTTGGTGTGTTTGGTGTCTGATTTGATTCAAATCTAGAGCAATTCCTGAGTCACGTCAACCTGGTGCCAAATTTTAGATCGATTTACCAATTAGTGCTATTCTAGTTGATATCTAACTAACTTTGCTCGATGTACAGATCAATTGCAATACATCCCCTTCCAAAAACTTGCTCTATTGCTGAATCCCTTTGATTCCTGGTTCCAAAAGCTTTACTTTCTCTGCCAACAGCTTCTTTTCATGAGTTCTTTCGAGGTCTACGCAGATAGCTGCAAACTCGAATTTTAAAATCGTTCCTAATCGAGTTTCCGCAGATTTTTAACTCTTCTAGTATGTGCCGAGACAATTCTTGATGGACAACTATCAGTAACTTCCTAGGTTCCCTGCTAATCCGTTTGATTTTAAGGTTAAATTTATCAATTTATTTAATGTCATTCAATTACAGACCATCTGTTCCTCCTAGATATGAAACATCCGTAATAAATGAACATTAACCTTAAATTAAACCCTAAAATTACTAGTTAGCAACATTAAAATTGGAATTTTAATAGCAATCCCAACAATGATGCAACTTTCTATCCTAGTCCAAACTCATAATCTAATCTCAACAAGCTACCGAGACACGTGAAGGAAATAAATCCAAATCAACATCGATAATCTCTTCCATTACATTGTAATGATCAATTTTAACACCAACATTTATCATCGAACCTTTCCTATCCATCACCATTGGAATGACTACTGTAGCTGATTTTAACATAAACCCATCTTACAGACGACATTAAAGATCAAAGAAATGAACGGATTAAGGTAATTTTGTAGAAAATTACCAACCATTAAATTACCTTGCTTGCATTATCTACTTATAACAACATCAAATACTTTTCAGTCAATTAAGTTTTCACTGTTGTTTGCTGAATGCTGTTCAAATTACGAATAAATTGAGCATCATATTTACACTCTCAAATTACAATTATTTTCGAAAAATTTTTGCTTATGGCCTTAATTTAGTCAATTATTTAATGTTTGCAATTTTCGAGTTAAAGAGATCGATAATGCATAATTTTTAATATTAAATCGGATGTCAAAACGATTTATGATTCAATAAGTAGCTTGAGGATAATTGGTGATAATTAATAATAATTTGGTTATTGACCTTTTAAGCCTGAAGAGGGCTTCTGTACATAAGGTAGGCGAATAATGATAATGATGTTATTTTTGGGCTCGTCTTTAAATGACATCCATTAAATAAATATTTATGTGCGCTACTCACTGACTTGTGGACGGCTAAAGAACTTATGGAAAAAAGCTGTCGATCGAGATAGTATTGCTTTTGGAATCGGAAACTTGTAAACTGTAGCCAGCGAAAGAGCTGATTTTAGGCGACATTTGAGGGAGGTCATGAATCACAATTGATCTGTACAACCAGTGAAGTTAGTGAGTAAGACACTACTATAGTAGTAGATGCTCGATCAGCACATGTTGAAATGTTGGAAGTAGGCTTCATCGGGAACGGAATAGGAATTTCCCGCAAATCCCATCCCGACCGTTCCCATCCGTTCCCATCCGTTCCCATCCCATTCCCGTCTCGACCATTCCCGTCTCGACCATTCCCATCTTGACCGTTCTCATCTCGACCATTCCCTGTCTCGACCATTCCCTGTCTCGACCATTTCCTGTCTCGACCATTCCCTGTCTCGACCATTCCCTGTCTCGACCATTCCCTGTCTCGACCATTCCCGATCCGTGTTCCGCAATTCGCAAACCTTGTTGCAATCATGGACAAAACAGCAAACGGCATACGGTTCATGACATTTCTAAAAATTTTTTGGAGGTACACAGGTTACCCACCCCTGCTTTAGACTAACATCTTTTAAACAGTAGCCGCTTAGCTTCAAGTGTACTCATTTTGAGATCATTTTCAAACTAAGAGAGGAATAAGAACTCAAAGAGAAACAAGAATAATGAGACACAGTAATGTTATATGAGTACGGCACTAAACTCAATGGAATGAGAGGTTTCGGTTTATTTTTGGAGAGCATTCTGCGGTCAAAGTTTGATTCTGTGAGTTTGTTTTGTTTAAATTTAAAATTAAATTTTAAATCTAAAGATTAATTCCAAAAATATTTGAAATGAAGGCATTGATGTAAGTTAGAATAAAATTGATTAAGGAACAGTTCACATCACTGGTATATTTGTCTTCTAGTTTAATTTCCTGCCTCATCCTTTCAATTCTTGATTCATCAGCATCGACAAGTATTAGTTGTTTCTATGATGACAGTAGATATGAAGCTGCTGGAAATTTGTATGATTGTGAAGTCAAAACTAACCCGAACATCACATCTAAGGAATCAGCAGTAATCAGCTCAGTTAGTGGATCACATCACTGGTTAAAAAATGACAATGATGTTGCTGGATTTTCTGTCAAAAGCAAGACAGTCCATTATTTTCCTGCAGGCTTAGAAAATACCTTTAAAAATCTCAAGCTAATTTCCATCAAAAAATGCGGCTTGAAAGAAATTCATCAATCTGACTTAAAACCTTTCCCAAAACTTACATGCTTAAACTTAGCATACAATGATCTTGAAGTCATTGAACAAGGTTTATTCGACTATAATCCAGATTTGAGAATTCTTGGATTTCTGGAAAGCAAAGTTACTCACATAGATCCTAATGCTTTTGATACCCTGAACAAATTAGTTTACCTTTGGGTCCAGGCAATTCCATGCATTAATAAGAATATTAATAATTCAAGAAAGAAGGTTGAGGATGCTATAGCTGTTATGAAAAATCAATGTGCAGCATAGCATAATATGTAAGTAAGAGGAATTGAAGTCTCAATCAACATGTGATCACTATCTGTGCGCTGATCTGTAGTTCGTGGCATCCTAAAAGGGCATATGCTGTGAAAAAGTCAGAAAATGGTATCTCCAGGTCAGACTTTAGTATAGGGCCGGATTTTGGTCAATCATACTCAAAGTCAGAGTAAAGGCGCTATTGGAACTGTGTGCTGGATTTTGTCTAATCTGACAAAAAGGTATGAGACTGGAAGCTTGCTCGAAGCACACCGGACTAGGGACAGGCTACAAAATTTTCACAAAATCCGATTCAAAGCTAGAATCACGTCTTGGTACACTGTTTTTCGACTTTTTCACGCCGTATGCCTTTTTTAATCATCAGATTGATCAGCATTTAATGAAGTATTTTTGCTAAGTTTTCATTAAATTTTAAGATTAACAAAACTGAATAAATTATGTTTTTGTTCTCAAATTTGTAAATTTGAGTTGTTCTTAGTTTTTAATAGAGTTCGGTCAAGTCCTGCAGGTCTGAATTTTAGTTCATAGTTTTCGGCTGAATATTGTAGTTCGGCAATTGCTGTAGGCTTGCAGTTTTGGGCGAACCCTACCCGAGTGGACAAAAATACGTTAGAACTAGTCATCATCTGGACATTAAATTGCCATCAATTATTTAAAACGTATTTTTTTTTTTTATATTAAAATACGGAAGTGATATCCAGCAATAGAACCAGCTTCAGGCGACTCCTGTGAGAGGTCATGGATCACAACTCATCTGTATGACCAGCGAAGTAAGTAAAGTAGTTAATTAGTTAGAAAGAAGAAGAGGACAATCTGGTAATTTTCAATTATTTCACATTCCAAATCTCTGAGCAGCACTTGATTACCAATTTTTTAAGTAATTTTACCAAACAACTGCCAATAAATTGAGCCACAAACTTCATTCATAAAATTTTCATAGCAAATGATAATCACCTAATCTCCAATACTTAACATGACATTAACAACAGTAACAAAACGTAATGAAACAATCAAATCATGAAAGATATCCATCGACCAAGCTGATTACCAAAATAAATTCCAAAAGATACAACAAAGTAAAAAAGGAAAAGATTCCCATGTCTCGCATCGATACCACAAGACACAATAATCAACGTAGTAAAAACATTTCAATTTCAATTCCGAGAGACTGAAAGCAAGGCATTAACATTAACGTAACAATTCCTCAATGAAATTTAGTTGCTTATTGAGTGAAAAATGTGCTTGGAGCTTTAAAAACATCATGATGATGATGATAATGATGACGATAGTAGAAACAAGAAGTAAAAGTGAATTATCGACGATTCATCCAAAAAAAATATACAACAGACGAGAGAGATAAGATTAATTTGACATAATGCCCGGGACATAAAATGAAAATGAAAGAGAATGTGATGACTAAAGGTGAATAGCCATGAACTTGTATATTGCGATGCTTGACTGTTCATTTATTTTGATTTCTTCTTTTCTTTTTTTCAACTTTGCTTCTGTTGATATCGTCGACACTGAAAATTGTGAGCGATGTGTTGACTTTCTTTCTGTAAATTCTGATTTTTTGAGCTTATTTCTGCGTAGAAATTGTGGAATTCCATTGGTATGTTGTCTTGACATTAATTGGAAAATTGCGGGTTTCCATCAAGGTCATCTGATTTCATTCAAGTGCATCCACTAAGGTCAGAGACAATGACTTTCGAATTGTGAGGTTAGGTCAGCTATGCTAACAAGCTGGTTAAATGTCAAATCGTTTTGAAAGTTTTGTGTGAATTTTTTTTCGGGTAAAAATTTGAAAAGTGAGAGCTGACAAAACATGCAAACAGAATTTACAATGAAATTTGATGGTTTGAAGCTTTTATTCAGCACGATTTTAAATATTCAATATTTACTTCCTCAATTTTCATTCATGACTAGCTGTTCAGCTCAATGAAATTTTTGAATTTGATTAATTGGCATATAAATCATTGACAGGACTGTAAATAACAAACTTTTTGCTCAATATTCTCATTCATCTCGTGCTTCTTGTTGTTGAAAATTCATTCAACTGGACGGAATGTATCGGAATTTATGGGATATTTCTATTTTGTAGTATATCATTGTTGTCTAAACCAGTAATGGCCGAACTTTTAGTTTTCGCGGTTAACTGATAAACTTTAAACTTTTCTGTGCCTTCTCTGGACAATCTGGACCTCTCAAAACTTTTCTGTGCCTTTTCAAGACACTTTGGACCTCTCAAAACTTTTCTATGCCCTCTCTGGACATTCTTGACCTTTCAAAACTTTTCTGTGCCTTTTCAAGACACTCTGAACCTTCTCAAAACTTTTCTGTGTCCTCTCAAGACAGTCTGGACCTCTCAAATATTTTCTGTGCCCTCTCTGGACATTCTGGACCTTCCAAAACTTTTCTGTGTCTATCTAGACACTCTGAACCTTCTCAAAACTTTTCTGTACCCTCTCTGGACAATCTGGACCTTCCAAAACTTTTCTGTGCCTTCTCTAGATACTCTTAATCCTCCAAAACTTTTCTGTACCCACTCTGGACAATCTGGACCTTCCAAAACTTTTCTGTGCCTATCCAGACACTCTGAACCCTCTCAAAACTTTTCTATGCCTATACGACACTCTGAACCCTCTCAAAACTTTTCTGTACCCTCTCTGGACAATCTAGACCTTTCAAAACTGTTCTGTGCCGGTCCAGACACTCTGAACCCTCTCAAAACTTTTCTGTACAGTGAAATAGGAAGTATTTGAGAGCAAACAGCCTGATTATCTAATTAATTTACATCAACATGAATTTACAAAGATTTTAAGGAAGATACTTAATTGAACAGACAGGCAGACAAGTGGAAACAAAAACTTACAGATGAATAAATAAAAAAAAAAAATATGCAAATTTAGTGAACCCCAAATTTTCACATCCTTACCACATCAATTTGGTGAAAATTTGAAGTTAATTTATTCAGTTCCATTCCATTCATTTTTCTTGTTATTGAAACTTGAGAGCAATTTTTGGCAGTGACCTTGACCTCTGATTGAACAGATTTTGAATAATAAGAAATTTTTATTTAATATCAATTTACATTTTTTTGTGAATTACTTTAAGGATATACTGCAGTGTTGTTTGATCGCTTTTAGGATATGACACACCTTGGTGGTTACCCTAGATCGAAACTGCATTTGCCATATGATTCATGGCATTTCCGAAAATTGTAGGCAACACACTATTGTGTCGTGGCACACAGGTTACCCACCACTGTTTTAGAGTACACCATTTATAAGTGATTCTGCGGTTTCGAGAGTAATCATCTATGGTCGTGTTGTTAAGTAGCAGACTATATTTGTGAGTACGTAGGTTCGATTCCAAACTCTCAATTATTATAAAAAGTGTTTACATGACAACGATTCGTACAATCCTTACTTCATTCTATTACTTTAATGGCTGCTCATTTATTGAGAGACTAAACAATAATATCAATTGTATCATTAAAACCAAACTAAATTCAGCGCCCACTCATGAATTCTAGAGTAAAATTCATAAACATCAGAAAAACACAAAAAATATTAAATTAATCATTTGCTACTTGAACATTAAGAGTGAACTGACTGTGTAGGAGGTAATAAATTTTATACAATTTTCATATTAAAATAAGAAGTGGAAAAGCATTTTGTTCCTTACAATATCAGCTTCTGCATAATCTGATTAGTTGAGCTTAAAATCAAATATTTAACTAGTGTATCGGGTAGAAACCCAATGCGGATATATTCACACCGTCCCATAAAAAGTCTCGCGGGTAGGCCAAGCTTCGCTTGGCAAATGTTTGAGGGATCAGGCTCCAGTGGGTAGGCCAAGCTTCGCTTGGCAAATGTTTGAGGGATCAGGCTCCAGCGGGTAGGCCAAGCTTCGCTTGGCAAATGTTTGAGGGATCAGGCCCCAGCGGGTAGGCCAAGCTTCGCTTGGCAAATGTTTGAGGGATCAAGCTCCAGCGGGCAGGCCAAGCTTCGCTTGGCAAATGTTTGAGGGATTAAGCTCTAGCGGGTAGGCCAAGCTTCGCTTGGCAAATGTTTGAGGAATCAAGCTCCAGCGGGTAGGCCAAGCTTCGCTGTAAATAATTTATTGAATTTTCATACAATGTTCAAAGTTCCAAGAAATCGTGGTAAACATTGATTTTGAAATTTTGTATCAAAACGAAAGTTTTTTGCTTTTTTAGAAGCAACGGCTGCTCCTGCCATGCCCAAAATCTAATCAGCTCTTCTATAGAGCAGCACGGATCGTTTGCAAAAAACTAGAAATCTCTACGATGTCTCGTTATTGAGATTTCTTGCTGATTAACTTGTTTGCTTGTTTGTTTGCTTGTTTGCTTGTTTGCTTGCTTACAGAAAGCGAATTTTTCGATTTTCTCAGCAATGCCACAACCAATTTTAAATCTGTTTTTTGATTATGGTGAGGAATTCCAGGCACAAACTTTTTGCGATAGAACAAAACTTGCCATTGTGCTTAGTTTTGTTGCAAAATCCAAAAAACTGATTTTTCAATCTGAACAAATTCAATACATTCACACGTGAAAACGGTGTGAATATAAAAATGTCAAAGTCAATGTAGAACAACTGTTGCCAGGAGGATGGGGAAGGGATTAAGTTTTAACTAAAATAGAAACTTTTTTTTCTTAAGGAGTGAAGCATGACTTCAGTAGTTGAAGTTGTCACAAGTACGAACATGAGATATAAAAAAGGAAGTTTAAGATATCTTTTTCTTTGTTATGCAATAATAATGTTGGGTAGCGAAAAAGCAGCAGTGGCGTAGTGGTTAGAGCGTTAGGCTACCGTTCTAACGACCCGGGTTCGATACCAGGGAGAGTCTAGTCGAATTCGGGTGCTTTATCGCTGTTTCTTGTCACACCAACTCGATGACGTTGCATGTTATTGCATGTTGTTATTGCATCAAAATCAATGAATTATCTTCAAAAATCAAATTTGAGATGAGAAAAGCAGCTGATTGAACTCTTAAACTATATTGTACTTTTTAAAACAAAAGAGCAATAATAATGATAAGCTTTTCTTAATGTCAAGGTTCACTAGACGTCTCAAGCTTATTATTGATAAGCATTATAAATAATATTTAATACAATTTTGATGCCAGTAGACATTCAATATTCACACAGAGCTCTTATGGGAATTTGGCAAGAGTTTGAGAATGAATTATAAGTTCTTTTATAAATATTTGCATTGAAAAGTTTAAATGGATGTTATTTGGGGATGCTTATTAATTATTTTCATTAAAACATTGAAATTTTGGAGTCTTCCGACCTAGAATCTCAATTTTATTGAAGGAAAAAAAGATCAAGTTAAGTCCAGATTACTTTCCTGACATAAAAATCTGATCTAATAAGATCTTAGTAACTTACTCGACCTAAAAACAAGATCCAGTTCACTTCCCGAACTAGTTCATATAAAAACAAAACAAATTCCTTTAAACTGCTTATTTATTTGGCATTTTTATCACCTTTTATACATTTTATCTAATTTTTATTGATGTAATTTTCTCTGTTGTGAGCAACACTTCTTATCTACATCCTGCACCAACAACAAGGATTTCATAATCATTATAGAAATGTGCAAGTCCTCCCCAACCAACTCTGCATGTATTATCAACGAGTGTACCTGGAGTAAAAAATCCTTCATGACGAGCTCTACATATCGGGTCAATTTTTGCTGCATAGTTGCTTACAAAATTTGGACTGCACCACGAGTAGGCTTTTGCTGTAAGAATCTGGAAGATGTCATGTAAGACAATATACATGCTAAAGTTTAGTCAACGGAGTACTTACTTGAAAATCAGCAGTTTCAAATTCTCGATTAGCATTTGTAAGGAAAGCATGCTTGTTTGGGTATGGTATTGGTAATTTTCCATAATAATTAGAATTGCTTCCTTTACCTCTTACAGCAAAAAGTGGTTGACCTCCATAATTTTGACCTGCAAAAACAGCGTCTTCTGGTAGAACATAGTTAATACGCATATCCTCCCATCTATATGATCCATATGATAATGTACATTCTTTGTTGTTTTCATAGTAGTTTGGATCACAAAAAGCTATTGATGTTAAAGCTGAGATGATGAAAATTATATTGACACAATTCATTTTTTTTTTGTTCTTGACTTGTCTAAATTTGATAAGAAACTAAAATATTTAATACTTTTTAAAATCGTAATTATTCTCAATAAATGACTAAAACTCTCAGAGAAAGGTGATTAGCGAATTGTACAATCTTGTAAGTCTCTTCTTTTAGGGATTTAAGAAAGTTTAAAGCATTAGCCCCTTGCCATTGAATTATTCTGGTGCTTTTTACGATTTCTGGTTACCGATTTCTTGTCGCTTACCCAGTCAGCTAGTCGAACATATTGTATTATTATAAACTAGAAACTTGTTTTCAAAAAGGTAGCTTAATAAATTACTTTGTTCGGTCGGCTTCCATCATTGAGAGCTCTGGTTTTTTGCATCAGCTCAGTTCCATAAAGTTATTGCAGCGACGGCCAATAAAAAATCTTGAAACATTGTCAAAATACTATAATTAATGAATTTTTGTTTTCAGTACAAAATGTAAATAACTTTTTGCGGGAAAATTTTAAAATTTGCAAATCCGTTAGATAGTTTGAATTTCAGAAAACCGTTACGTGAAGCACTTCTTAATATGAATTATTTTTCAAGTCTGTGAAGTGACTTATACATTACTGCATCTTGTTTTTAGGTCTGGAAGTAACCTGGATCCTACTGGATCTTGTTTTGTGGGTCGGGAGGGGACCTGGATCTCGTTTCTAAGGTTTGAGAAGTGGACCGTTTTGTAGGCTGGGACAAAAATGCGCTTAAGTCCCTCGAGCATTAATTCACTAAAAAACATGAAAGATTTTAAAACTCGCTTATCAAGTTCCTTTGGGATTTTTTATCCGCGACTTGTTCATCTAGAATTCTTACACTTTTAAAATCAAACCTTTTAAGTGTTTGGCATTTTAGTTTCTTTTCACTTTTAGAGAAGTCAAGAACAGAAGAAATATGATTTGTGTCCATATAATTTTCATCATCTTAGCTTTAACATCAATTGCTTTTTGTGATCCAAACTACTATGAAAATGATTCATTAATAACAGAATCAGAACAATTTATAGATATAATAAACACACTTAAAAAAGAATGTAAAATGTCATATGGATCATACAGATGGGAGGATATGCGTATTAATTATGTTCTACCAGAAGACGCTGTTTTTGCAGGTCAAAATGGGGTTGATTATGGAGGTGCTCCACTTTTTGTTGTCAGAGGTAAAGGAAGCAATGCTAACTACTATGGAAAATTACCAATACCATACCAAAACAAGTTTGCTTTCCTAACAAATGCCGAACAAGAAATTGTAACTACTGATTTTCAAGTAAGTACTCCGTTGACTAAACTTTAGCATTTAAATTGTCTTACGTGCCATCTTTCAGATTCTTACAGCAAAAGCCTACTCGTGGTGCAATCCAAATTTTGTAAGCAACTATGCAACAAAAGTTGACCCGATATGCAGAGCTCGTTATAACGGAGATTATACACCAGGTACACTCATAGATAATACATGCAGAGTTGGATGGGGAGCAATTGCACATTTCTTTGAAGAATATGAAGTCCTTGTTGTTGGTGCAGGTTGTAAATAAGAAGTGTTGCTCGCAACTGAAAAAATTAAATCAATAAAATTAGATAAAATGAAATAAAAATTGATAAAAATGTCAAATAAATAAGTAGCTAAAAGAATTTTTTTAGTTTTTATAAGAAATTACAAGACCTTATTGGGGATATCCATCCTTTCTTATTTAAAAAATCTTAAATTCCATTCCAAATGTGTTAATTTTCTAAGAAAAGCCGCATCATTGGAAAAGAGCTATACGCTGCTGATTATCAGCTTAAATTGACATTCTACTTAGCACGGACTTGATTCTATTACAGCTGCAGCTGAATCTTTTTGCCACGACCCTCAATATAAAAACAAAACAATTGCTTTAAATTGGTTATTTATTTGACATTTTTTATCAACTAATTTTATTGATGAAATGTATTCTTTACATTGACGAAAGCAGTACGTCTTATCTACATCCAGCACCAACAACAAGGACTTCATATTCATCATAGAAATATATCTTTCCCCATCCAACTCTGCATCTATTTCCTACCAATGTACCTGGAGTAAGTAATCCATCATAAAATGCTCTGCATATTGGGTCAATTTTTGTTGCAAATTTGTTTACAGAATTTGGATTGCACCACGAGTAGGATTTTGCTGTGAGAACCTGAAATTAAGATGATGATAACTTATGATTTAACAAGTAGTTTAGAAGTAGTCACACGATCACTTGGCCGAAATTTTAATTAACATTTCTTGAACTATTTAATTGGATTACTTACTTGAAATTCAGCAGCTTCAAATTCTCGTTCTGTATTTGTAAGGAAAGCATTCTTGCGTTGATATGGTATTGGTATTTTTCCATAATAACTAGAATTACTTCCTTTTCCTCTGACAACAAAAAGTGGTTCCATGCCCCAATTTTGACCTCCATAAACAGCGTCTTGTGGTAGAATAAAGTTAATACGCATATCCTCCCATCTGTACGATCCATATGATATTTTACATTCCTTGTTAATAGTGTTAATTAGACTTGAACATAGTTCTGATTCTTTTGATGAATTAATTTGAAAGTAATTTTCATCACAAAAAGCAATTAATGTTGATGCTGAGATGATGAAAATTATAGAAAAATAATTGATACTGTTCATTTTTTTGATCCTTACTTCAGTAAATTTGAAAAGAAACTAAAATTTTTAATACCTAAATGGTTTGATTTTAATATTGTAAGAATTTTTAATAAATTACTAGCAAAAAATAAACCCAGAGAAACGTGATTAGCGAGTTTTAAAACTCGCTAGTTTATTTAGCGAATTATTAAAAAAAAGCTACATAACAATTCAATTTGTTCGGCTGGTCGACTTGGTAAAGAACGAGATCTCCTTGTCATTTATTTATTTCGGTATCGTTTGGTTAAAAATGATTTATGATTTTTTTATTTTCAAAAATGCGCTTAAAATGTCGGGAGTTAAAAGAAGCAATTTAGAATTTTGGTACTAGAGAAAGGTTATTTCCATCCTACCTTACATAAAAAACCCGAAAGATCTTGCTAAATATGTTAAACTGAAGTTTCTAAGAAAAACCGCATCATTCGAAAAGATCAATAAACTGTCTACAAGCCTTCAAGGTAGAATAAAAATTATTATTTTGCTAAGCGTTTTAAAACAGCCTCAATAGTTTATTTGTTAGAGCGCTCGACAATAAATCGTATGGTAAATGATCGAACCCTATGTTCCATAGGGCACCGGTGATATGTTATCGTATTAACGGTAAGAAGCGATTTTGCCCTGATGGTATCTTGACCCATTTTTATGGCGAAAAATAAAGTTCACTGCATTATGTCGCTCGGGACTTCTTAACAAAAATTTTATCATAACCTTAATCATATCCATAAGAATAAGCAATTTAATAAAAAAATTTCCAAGTTTTTCCAACCTTTTATCGTAACAATAATGCCAATTTAAAACTTCCTTAAACTTTTTTAAAGTTTCTCATGTGAAGTTGCTGAAAACTTTCCATATATGACACTTGACTTTAACAAAGAATAATATTTTGAGTCCATAAAATAATATTTCTACAGTTTCGTATCATTGACCCCATACAAAATGCTTTGAATTTAGTTTCGAGCATAAATTGGCCGAGAAAAACTTTTTCTTGTAATTTTTCTTATTTTTTTGGACACAGACGAGATCATTATTTTTGCCAAACATCCCCATCGCACTTCCATCTCCAGACCTGATGATGAATTATGCTTTAATAATGATGTTGTTTAGTCAAAAAAAAAAAAAATCAATAAATGTAAAGGAAGAATAAGAGTAAGGAACATAAATCTTATTGAAATTTTTTTGAATTATTGCCTCTGTAGGTAAGTTATGATGTACTGTATAGCAGCTGAACAAGTAAGCTATTTAAAATCAATTCCTACTCAAATGATCAATTTATAAACCACGGTTCGTTTAAGTTGAATTTTAAGTGGAAGTGGGAAGATGTTGTGGATGTTGGGGGGTAAATTTTTGATAAATTGAGAATTTTTTGAAGAATTTTATAATATTAAGTGTGAGGGTTGGGGAGTTAAGAAGAGAATTATAGTGACATAGAATTATGAATTCATTTCTATTAAAGATAAAGGTGGGGAAGAGGGTTAAGAATTTACTCTACAAAACACCCTAAAGGGATGCTAATCACCCCCTAAAGGAAAGATTGTTCATTATAAGACTTTTTTTCTATGAGGTCTCTAGACTTAATGAGACTGTGTTGCTTAATAGCTCCATAAGACAGAATGTCAATTAAGGAGGAGTATTACTGTCTATTAAGAAATTGCTCGATAGAGATAGTGTCACACTTGGAATTGGTAATTGGTAATTGGCACGCGGTAGCCAGCTTCAGGAACCGACTGAGGGAGGCCATGTATCACACTTGATCTGTACGGTCAGCGAAGTAAGTAAGAAAGGAAGTATTGAGAAATATGGCTTTCAAGGAGAGGAGGGGGTATTGATTTTAACGAACCTATGTCTTTTGTGCCTACATCCGTTGCAACATGTGATTTGAGGTGGCTCGTCGATATCATGGTCGCAATACTAACTCAGAGATGTTCATGGGTTCTTTTCTTGTCTTTTATTCGAATTATATGAAGTAGAAACGTGGCTCACAGCCTTCCTTAGAAAGCTACAGGCAGCGATGCCATCATACTTATCTTTTTATGCTGCAACACTTGGAGTTGACAATTGCCAAAGTGCAGCAAGCGATAGAACCAGTTTTAAACGTCGATTGAAAGAGGTCATGGATCACAGCTAAGGTTGCCATCTTCAGTATTTTTGCTGGAACGCTGCTGTACTTTACAGTCTTGCTGCAGTGTCCCAACGAAGAATAAGTCTCGATGTTTTCCAAAAGTGTCTCGATTTTTAGCGAGAATCCTCTGGCCATCCTAATCACAGCTGATTTGTCCAGCCAGCGAAGTTAGTAAGTAAGTAAAAAATATGCTGCAACATAGGCACAACACTGACCATAAAAAAAGCATTTTCCCACATGATAATTACATCATAAAAACTTTCCATAGTCTCACTAACCAAATACTCAATTACATTGAATTTATCGCTAAAAAATTAAATAAGTTGTTGCTCAATAAATGAAAAGCGATAGCATTAATTAGCAATTATGCTCTAAAATTGCTTGCAAAAGCCCATGAGAAACGAAAATATATCATCTCTTTTATAATTCTGACACTTTCAATTTTGTTCCTCTCAAAAAATACGTTAATTTGTTGATGATTTATGAGTAAGACGAGACGTTAATTCACAGCAGTGTAAAAATTTGAAACAAAAATGATTATAAAGCATCATTGGATGGATTGCAAAAGGAGGAGAATGAGAAAAAAATTAAAAAAATAATCGAGTGATTAATTATTTATGCTTATTATTGTAAATAAAATCATTCAAACTTTAATTTGAAAAATGAAATTAAATTTTTTCAACAATAAAATTTGTTTTTAATAATTTTTTTTATTGCTAAAAAATTTTAATTTCATAATGGAAAAAATTGAAATTGAGATTAAAAGCTTTGTAATTTATACTAATTGTGCATTAATTAATTTTCTTTTTTTATTTGTACAATACTATTTTCATTATTTCTAGGCTGTTGACTTCTGTTGGGGTAGGATGGGATATATTGGATTAAAATAATCGAGTTTATTAAAGCAGTGTTTCTCAAACTAAGCTTTGCGATAGGGTTTTCAATACCGGTATCGAAATACCGGTATACCGAAATTATTTGAAAACCGAAATACCGGTATTAAAGATTTTTGAATACCGGTATTCTCGGTATGGAAAAATGTAGGGAAAATTTTAATATTTTTAGTAAATTTCAGATAATTTTTCAAAAATTTTCTATTAAATTAAACGTTGAGTATTTGGAGTCCATAAAAAATGGTCAAAAAAATTATTTACACTCGTTTATTGTCAAATTACGTGTTAAACTTAACATATGAATTTTATATTGAACCAAAATTTGTTGTAACTGATTTTAGTTTTCATTATTAAAAAATGATGCGTAATATTATTTCTTAGTGTTATTTCTGATACGTTAAAACTAGCCATCGAGTGCACATTATCTTGCTATCAGTTAGTTACAATGAATTTTTGGCTGTTTAGGGTTGGTTAATTTTTTTGCAATTATAAACCCATTCATATGAACATGTGAAAAATAGTTCCAATAATATCGAAAAATTTGTCCTTTCATATGGAAAACTTGAAATTTTTTATAAAAAGATAACAGTTGTTTAAGGTTTTTCACATAATTAAAATGATATTTTGAAACGTTTTGAAGATTTATTAAAGATATTAATAAACGGAAAAATGTCAAAAAAAGCAAAATTTCACCAATTTCGTGACCTGAGACAGCAATTTTGTCTGAATTTTGAATACCGGTATGATACCGGTATACCGGTATTGAGATTTTTCAATACCGAAATACCGGTATTGAAAATTTGGTTCGGTATTGAAAACCCTACTTTGCGACACATTAGTTCAGAGGTGGGCAACCCGTGTGCTGTGATATATGAGTTTGTCGTCACAACAATCTCATGTGTACTGCTAGGGTTTCCCGAGGTATTGGAATCAATGAATTTTCGAGACCGAGACTGAGTACCAGAACGCAACCGAGACTGAGTCCCAGAATGGAACCGAGAACTTATCTACAAAGAAATTCATTGAATTCCGGGAAGTTTTGGTTTCGGTATTGAGAAATGTGCCTGAAAATATTCTCTGGCTGAGGTGTTCCGTGGCACATAATAGTTATCCGCTGCTTCATTTTCCGATAATTCGACTCTAAGTCAAGTTGACTCTGGTCTGGGCCGTTTTGACTTTGGTCTGGGTCGAAATAACTCTGGTCTGAGCTGACTTGACATTGATTTGGGGCCAACTTGATTTTTACCTGGACTGACTTGACTCTGGTCTGCAACCGATTTGACTCTGGTCTGTGACCGACTAGACTCCAATCTGTGATCAGACCAACTTAAGTCTGATCTGGTAACGAATTGTCTCTGATCTGAGGTCAGAGTCAGGCTAACCAGTGACTGGATATCCAGTCTTTTTTATGTCGTTCGTCTCCCGAGATTAGTGCACCACAAATTATGGCGACACAACAAATTTACAAAAGTTTGAGAAGCAGTGCTCTCATTAATCACCCATACCCTTTCCTATCAACTACCTAAAACTTTTAAACCTTTAAATTTCAAAATTAATCAATCCACGTGTCAAAGTCTAAACAATGTTAGTCTAAACAAGCGAACTTTTCTAGACTTTTAAAAAGTGGGCGAAATTGCTTGCGGGCAAATTTTTGACAAGAAAAAAATTAGCACGAGCAGTGGAAAGAATAGCTTGCGGGGCAATCACACGAACTCTACATTAATACTTTTCTTATCGTCTATTGGTAACGTCTGTTCTAAGATAAGATTGGCAATAAAGGTTCAAGTGTTTTTGTGTTTAAAATTTTCCATTAATTTGATGGATGCTATATGCTGATGTAATTTTATGGAATTGACAATTTATTGAATGTTGAGGATTTATGGTAATTAGGGAATATTGACAATTTTGTGTATTGAATGAAATTCTTTTAAAAATTCAATTAAGGATTTTTCATGATATTGCAGCTTCAATCGAAAAAAATTACTTCGAAGTCTATGTAGTTGCTTGAATTTTAATTGTAGAACTGATCGATAAATTCAATAAATTACCATAATTGATCAAAAATGTAATTAATCAGTTTCGTCCCCATGGCAAAGAACACCATCCTTTGAATCCAGACATTATTCAATGTTCATTTGAATTCGAAAGTCGTTCAGCGATAAAAAGGTGAAAAATGTAGCCTCAGGCCAGCGTAACTACGCGATGACACTGAGTTGGATGAAATCCTACCACAACCCAGAGTCACGCCTGTCTGGTGTCATATTTCTTGCTTTTTTTAACGTCGTGTGTCTTCCTGGAGTGTATGATGTTATGTTTGGTTCCAGCTTTTTCTTGAATTTCATATTATTGAACTGAATACAAGCAATCTAAGAACCATATTTTGTGTACAATTGCCAGGTCCATTTCATAAGGAGTTCACCAATGTCATGCATATTACTGCAATTAATCATATAATTTAACCATCTCATCTTGTTGCCAATTCATATTCCGACCCTCTATAAACAGCAAAGTTGATAACAACCCGACAGTTTTCAGAGCCACGAGTTCGGGTTCTTACCATTTAGTATAAAAGGAATGCAAAATTATTCCAGCTCTCAGTAAATCCATTAACCTTAACAAAAAGTATAAAAAAATGGAAGTAAAAGTAAAAATTATTTTAATCTTCTTGTTCTTTGGATCATCGATAGGACAAACACTAGATTGTGTCTACAATGACGTAACTATTGGAGCTACAAATTATTACGCATGTTATTTGAACATCTACAATCCACTTGGATTTGATAATTTTACAACAATTGATGGTGCACATTTGGATGGAAGAACAGATGAAGACGTGACTGCAATATTAGGAAATCCAACCTCTAAAACCTTAAATATTCCACGAATTTTATGTTCAATGTTTTCAAATGCTCTTTATTTGGATTACTCGTGGCTTGAGATTTTATCTGTGGGCGAAAATGAACTTAGAAGCTGTAGGGGCTTAGAGACAATCTTACTTCGAGGAAATAAGATTGCTGATGTTCATGTGAATGCCTTTTCTAATAATCTGAGACTAATTAATATCAATTTTGAGTACAATCAACTCCAAACCTTACCTGAAGGTGTCTTTAGGAATTTGCTTAATTTACATACATTGGAACTGTCTAATAATCCATTTAGTCTTATTCCTGGTGGATTATTTAATGGTCTTACAAGCTTAAAAAGACTTCATATGGAATCAACGAGAATTACTGAATTAAATCATCAATGGTTCACAGCTTTGGAAGGCTTACATCGACTTATAGTCAGTAACAATTTGATAACAGAACTTCGAGAAGACATCCTCATTAGCTTGAAGGAACTAAGACTCTTTGATATCAGCGGGAATAGGCTATATGACAATATTGCACCAGGAGTCTTCAGATTCTCGACAAATTTAATTCACTTGATCCTTACCGAGACAAGAATAACCAAGCTTAATTTACTATGGTTTCAAAATTTCCAGAACTTATCGTCACTTTATGTCAATTCCAATGAAATTGCATCAATTCCTGACAATATCTTCGAAAATTCAAACTTAACAACCTTGAAAATTTTCAATTTGGGAAATAATCAACTTACAGAATCGACAATACCTGAAAACCTATTTACTGGACTTCCAAACCTTATAAATTTAAGAATGAATCGCAATCGCATTGAGAGACTCAATCCAAAATGGTTTGAGGGACTGTCACAACTTCAATCACTTGATGTAAGCTACAACAGAATCGATGAACTCCCAGCTGGAATATTTTCATCTATTGAAGGAATCACTGAGCTTAATTTTGAGAATAATCAGTTGAAAACAATTAATAGGAACTTTTTTGGAAATTTAAGCAACCTGACGTTACTGAACCTTGATAGGAATTCAGTTAATGCAATTGATGAGAGAATCTTTGAGGATGCAATGTCACTGAATGTGCTTTACATGTGGAACAACAAGTGCTTGAATGAGCGGTTCTTCAATTTTGCTACTAATCGTGCATTGTTCTTGACAAGACTTGGGAATTGTATGAATAATTTTAGGTATATTGTTGGTAAGTACAGCATTGATTTGAGAAGATTACCTGATTGGGACAGGATGGGATTTGATGACTTTTTGTCTACCTTTAAACTTGACATCAGAGTTGGCAGGCCTAAACTGGAGGTTGGTTGCCAGTTGAAGTCTGCCAACTCTGTTGTCAACTTGGTAAGTTCCGCAAATGTCAAGCTCAAATTTAGAAGTACTGTTGACTAATCGTAATCTGTTCCAATCAGTTTAGGGCTTTGTACCAGTGGATCTGTGTCTTTGCAGCAGTATCCGACCTATTTGAATGGCTATGCGCCACTGTGTAGATGAATAGCTTAACAGCATTCAGATATCATGTCATTTTCAGATGCTTCGACCATACCCGGAGATGAATATACATTCTTCTCAGCTCCAAGTCCAGGAATACAATTTCGTGTGAATTCCAGGCACGTGATTCATATCGCCCTCTCACATTGTGACTTTCCAACGCATCCAATGGTTGAAATAGTCATTGGATGTTGCAACAATCAAAGAACCAGAATAGTGAGGAATAATTCGACTGATGTAGCTATTGTACTATCACCTGGCATATTAAATTTAGATAGTTGGACTGGATTTCGAATAACATGGGCTAATAATGTCATATTAGTATATAAAGAAGGTCAATCATATCCATATATAGCATATACGATGGAAGATTATTTCCAAATCAATTTCTTTGGAATAAGATCAATGTAAGTGGGCAACTGACTGTTTTAAAATTTGGATCACTAATTTGATATCTTTACAGTTTATCAGATGCAAATTGGAGCATTCAGCCTGTTGAATTTGATGGTACATTCACTGATGCATAGCCACATTTCTATCAATCGATGATTTAATAGCTGGACAGGAAGACTATGTGTGAAATAATAGAAAATATGCAGTTTCTCTTTTAATTAAGTAACATGACCATTAATTTCACACCAATTTAGGTATTTCACACAAATTTAAAATTTTAATTGCATTTTAATAAAAAAGCTTTAAAATTTTGCCGGTCATAAAAAATTCGGACATGATTTTTTTTGCACAAAAAGAAAGATTTGTAAAAGTTGTTGGTTGAGTTTGAAGAGTTTTTATGGCTAATAGTGTGAACTGCTAGTTCCTTTAAGACTATTAAATTTGAGTGAAATGATGCCTGATGTAATAAAACCAATAAATAGACACATAATCTTGTAGTATCCGAACAGACAAGGTGTATGGACATGAATATGCTGATAAAATTGAGAATATTGAGAATTATTGGGAATCAGTGCCGTCATTTATTAACAACCCTTGAACAAAAATCCAATAAAAATATTTGAAAGTCAGCGACAGTGAACTTGTTGATTCATATTGAACTTGACACTGTCCGCTCATTTCATTTCATACAAATTATATTTCGCATTTTTTTTTTCATTTCTTTCTCCTCGGTGCTGTAAAAATTTCACCAAACACCGAACTATCACATATGATCTCATATTTCGGAACATATTTATTGTCTTTTGATGTATCCGTTTCGTATTTTCGTTTTCTTTCACTCTGCTTCATGATATTTTTTTGTTGTCTGCTGTTTATTAATTAATAAGCACCACGCAGATCACCATTACTGTTATCGTACAAATTACAGCATGTGAAGGTATTTTTGAGAGAAATTTTTTAAACATTTTTTTGAAAATAACAATTTTTATGTCTTGTTCAATGTAATGGAGAGGTTAGTTGGGGGTAAATAAGGTGATTAGTCTTAGTCAAGGTCGAATTGTTTTCATGACACTTTGCAATTGTTGATGATTAAGATATGGATATGGTCAAATAGTGTCAGATCTTGATGATACTTCATTTTGATACTTAATAGCTTGAGTGCTTGACTGCTTCAAAGCTGATTTTCTGGACGGTAAAAAAGCCCGTGGACGCCCAAAGAACTATTGGAAGGAAGCTGTCGATAAAGATAGTAATGCAATTGGTATCGGAAATTGGCAAGTGGTAGCCAGCGACAGAACCAGCTTCAGGCGACTCCTGTGGAAGGTCATGGATCACAACTGATCTGTTCCTTCTAATTCCGGTCGTATGCTTTTACCTTTGAGGTATCGGGGCTGTTTTGTACTGCTTGACAGAATGCCAACTTAAACTATTAACCAGCTCTGAAGGTTTCCAGACAGTGTATAGATCTTTACCTTGATATAATAGTTAGGCCTAGACTGTTAGGCAAGAATGCTAGGCTAGACGGTCGACTATTTTGGCATGATGCTTGACGTAATCTCTAGTTAATAGCTAGTCGATCGTAGTTCTACTCAATCCAAGGTCTAGTCGATCGTAGGTCTTCTCGATCGCAGTTCTTGTTAGTAACTAGAAATTGTTCATCTTGGCAAGGAAAGCTACATCAGCTAAGAAGATCTATTGTCTAAGCTTAATTAAAAAGCTGTAAATTTGAACCATTAAGTTAAATTAGACTTCAATTAATGCTCAAACAATATTTTTTTTAAAAACCATAGATTTTGCCTCAAATTAGAATATCTAAATAGTCCTCCATTAACCTTCCAGACACAGCATTGTAAGATGTCACATAAATAAAATTAATTGTTAATTTGCAAGGCCAGATTGCGATTACAATTGACACACAGACCTAAATCACGTAAAAATTTGACAAAAGATTCTCTTAGGATTAATTCAGCATGTAGATAGGACAGTGTTGAACGTGTTCTATGAAGTATTTTAATACGTGACAAGATATGAGAAAGTCATGAATTTTTACAGGTAATGATGTGTCTACTGATAAGATTCACTTTTTTTTCTAAAACATTAAAAAGTCGTCAGTGGTAATTAAAGCTTGACAGTGGCTCTAAACATCCAAAAAACAATGCACATGTGTATTTCACTTAACAATTATAATCATTAATCTTTCATTTCGTTAAATACACACGCAGAACATCGAGATTGAAATGCGCGCGAGTCTCTGTTTTGTGTATTGTGCGCACAAGGTCGTTTGTGGTTGTCGTTATTGTAGAAAATGAAATGAAATGAAATAAAAAGAAAGAAAAGAAATTTTTTTTTGTGTTTTCTTCTTTAATTCCGGATTTTGAACAGAAAGAGAGCTATATGGAGATGCTTGTATGCCGAACACATTATCACCAATTCAATATCTTTATGATGTCTTTTGGCTTATAAATATAAAATAACCGATGATGATGAAGAAGAAAAAAATCGGAATATGAAGGAAGAAGCAGAAAAAATTAAAAGAGAAAACTTTCGTTTTTTAAAATTAAATGGCATCAGTAAAAGAGAAAAGTTAAATATTGGGCATCAATTTAATAATAATAAAAATGAGGAGAGAAGTATAAGAAAAAAAATTGTTTTCTTCTTTGTCACGATCAGTGATAATGTCCACAATATAATCATAAGAAATTGGTATGAAATTATTCGCAGATTGGGATGCTGCAAACGCAATTGATTAGATTGATTGAGCTCAATATTGATTTATTATAATTGATTTGGTGGTTAGGTTTGCAATAGCTGGCATTACGTGTCGTATAGTATGTTTTGTATGACTCGAGTGGATATATAGAGGATTTGTCTAGCTATAAAGACGATTAATTACATTTTTATGCCAAAGGTTACTGTTGTAGCTATAAATTTACTTGAAAAATCATCCGGATTGCATACGGCACCAAAAAGGTCAAATATCTCGCTTGATGCCAGCATCGTGTAGAGCCAGATTCAGAAACTATTGTAAAAATTGTTATCATTTTAGATGTTTACCCTGGTGTTTGACTCTTGGTGTTGGGCAAGTGTCAGGTTCATGACATTATCAACCCATAAAGTCCATGTGTTTTCTAAATCACCGCCATGTAGATTTATTAACAGTAAGATTAAAAAATGCCCTAATGTCACCTTGAAGGATTTTCACTAAAAATAATGCGGTTTACCTCATTGTGCCGCTCGATTGATCTGATATTGGTCAGGAACCAGAATACATTTGAACCTGTGCTTCTCAGGTTGCTATCCTCCCTGAGCTCCTAACTTACGAAGTCCATGGTGACAAAGAATAACTTAAAAGTTCATTCATAAATAGGGAACGACAGTCATGTATCTAAAAATAATTTCCATTTTTCCATTGATTTTGTTCATAAGATGGTATTGGCAATTGGCAGTCAAAAGCCGGCTACCGATAGAACCAGCTTTAGTTACAGTTGATCTCAACGGACATCGAAGTAAGTAAGTAAGTTATTCATAAACAGTTCCTACATAAATTTCAACCTTAAACAAATCCAATCAAATTACTAAATAATTTATCTCACTTCCACAAATTTCCAACATCTTTTAAGTAATACACAGACATCAATGAAATTGATATCTCCATTCGTAATGTAGGTTTACAATCAATATCATCATCATTCATGATGTGTTACTATCTTCATTTCCAGGTCATTGTGTCAAAAATGTTGTATTTGTGTGTTTACCTTTACATTTCACACAATAAATATTTGACTATCACAACTTTTCATAGATAAAGTTTCTCGATTTGAAGTGCTTTGTTCAAAGTCAATTATGATGGTGATGATGATGTTATGGCAGGTTTTGTTAGATTTCTAAGTTGATTCAGTTGAATTTGATGGGTTTTGTGGTATTTGATTCATAATTTCAAATATTTGAAATAATATTGAGTATAATTCAAATATTTTTAGTGATTTGTAAAATTAAACCTTAAAAGATTGCGAGGAAGACCGAAGAACTCTTGGATTGGATGTGTTGAAAAGGATGCTAGAGTCCTTAATATCTTGAACTGGAAAAGGTTTCGAAGGATAGAGTTGTCAGACATTTCCTACGCGCAGCAATGGGCTCTTGTGTGCCCCAGCCAAGGAATTAAGTAACTGTTGTAAATATTTAGTGACCCGAGTGACATAATACAGTAGCTTTATGATTGATACATTTGCTAACGCCAATTGAATTCTACGTTGGAGTGACAGCCGTACGCGCGAGTTAAAGTGGCGCGATTGCGAAGTTGTTCAGTTTTTGGAACCTAATCAGTGTGTACCGACCGAGTGCCCATGTGATTGGGTTCGAGACTCGCATTGGCAAAATGATCAAATTTTATACAATTGAACGTAGTTCACTGCCTCCCTTTGTACACTACAGATAGTAATGTCCTCAAAGAAATGGTCAAGAACCCACTTTGTACTGTAGGCCTAGGTTTGAGTGCGTAGGTATGGCACTGGGGTTCGTAGGTGAATTAAAGACAGTTTTTAGTGTTACGTAACTAGTGAGCAGCCTCTAATGAATTTGATAATTAGACATCAGTACCTGAAATCAGTAACATTCCTAGATTTTAAACTCCACATCATTCAAGTCTAGTAACTTTAATTAATTTCCCGATAATGTCTCCACAACAATAATCCTGCTAATGATGTTTAAATGAAACAATAAACATCACATCTATGAATCCATCATAAAACCAAAATATAATAATAACATCTCAGCTTTTATTGTCACTTACAGGAATGATTTATACATAATTTATTTTCATCATCATAAGCATTGTAGCGAGAGAATTTAGGATTACCAGTATCTATAATTAATATCTTTTCTCATCCATTGCACTGCCCTTCCAGCATGACATCTTAAAGACTGTAAAGAAGCCATCATATCTAAACGAAAATCATGACATAAAATGATGATGATATATGAGGGAAATGAATGCCATGAGATGATGATTTTCGTTTTGTAATGCTGAATGTAATTCTTCATGTTGGATGTAATTGAAAGTTTTATAAGCGTTGAAGGATGATAAATATGGATGAAAAATATTCTTTTCATGTATGTTGGTTTGTTGTTGTTGTTGCTGCTTTTATGAGATGGAACTGTAATTTTATAGCGATAAATTGTGTAATTATCGAGCAGAAATGTCGTAGCTTGACAGACATATTTTTTCTAGCAAATTTTTTTTGGAAAAATATTGTAAATTTCAAGTTTGGAGACAGAGTTGAGATATAGATCCGACGCCATGCCAGAGTCACGCCGACTTGATGACGTATTTTGGATCGATTTAACGACTTGCGCCATTCGAGCTAATCGCATCTGGAGGTCATTTTTATTTCTTTTAAATAGACATTAACTAAGTAAATCATCTAAACAAATAGCGCAAGTCGATTAAGCGATCAGAAACCTGATACAAGGCTGGCATGACTCTGATATTGTGAGACTCACACCGGGTCAGGCTCACACCTGGTCAGACTCACACCTGGCCAGACTCACACCTGGTCAGACTCACACCTGCTCAGACTCACACCTGGTCAAACTCATACCTGGTCAAACTCACACCTGGTCAAACTCATACCTGGTCAAACTCATACCTGGTCAAACTCATACCTGGTCAGACTCATACCGGATCAGACTCAAACCGAATCAGACTCACACCGGGTCAGGACCAGGCATGGGGTTGGATTCTCGATTGATAAATTGATTTCTGCTATTCGAGCTAGTTATAAAATCGGGGTCTCTAAATTTCAGGCATTCAATTTCACCACCCCAACTCTAATTCTAGAAATCTTTAAGCATGTCCATCAAAGTTCTTTAAATCCAATCTCATTCCATTCCTTCGCCCTTTCTCTTCTTTAAGAAAAAACCCATCACATTTTATCACAATCATCATTAAAACATCATAAACGATGGCAAAAAAAAATTAAAGAAATGAGGAGCTAGGAAAAAAAAATTCTATGATAATAATTATGATGATGTCTCTTTTATTGTCTTTGAATTTTTTTCATAGTCATTTTTATCTTCGATGTTGGAGATAATGTTCATTGACAAAAAAAAAGGGAATCTCACAATGAGAAACTTGAAAAAAAAAAAATTCATTCATTAATGATCGTTTCCCTTGTCCATCCCTCTTTCATACTTTGTTGTCTGATGCTGGATTTTTGAGATGTTATGATGGGTGGTTGGTGTAATTTGGGTGTGTTGAACTGTTAATTTAGCTGTCTTTAAGGGTCAAGTTCAGTTATGATGTTCAGCATTCAAAAAACAGGAACTTTAGAAGACTGATACTGAGTCTGAGGCTGAGACTGTGACTGAAGCTGAGACTGAGACTTAGACTGTGACTGAGGCTGAGGCTGAGACTGCGACTTATACTGAGGCTGGGACTGTGACTGAGACTGAGACTATGACTTTGACTGAGACTGAGACTGAGACTGAGACTGAGACTGAGAATGTGACTGTGACTGTGACTGACACTGACACTGACACTGAGAATGAGACTGAGACTGTGACTGTGACTGCGACTGTGAATGTGACTGTGACTGTGACTGTGACTGTGACTGTGACAGTGACTGTGACTGTGAATGTGAATGTGACTGTGACTGTGACTGCGACTGTGAATGTGACTGTGACTGTGACTGTGACTGTGACTGTGACTGTGACTGTGACTGTGACTGTGAATGTGAATGTGAATGTGACTGTGACTGTTACTGTGACTGTGACTGTGACTGAGACTGGGACTGAAACTGAGACGGAGACTGAGATTGAGACTGAGATTGAGACTGAGGCTACTAAGAATTTTCCAAAATTTTGGTCTCGATAAAATCTCGGCACACTAGTGTGTCGTCAAAACATTTTGGAATTACCATGAACCGGATGCGGTCTGCGTTTTCGGTCAAGGCTCACAAACAAGGTGAGCGAAATATGTAAGATTCACCACCACTGCAGGAGGGTGTGACGAAACATAGTTTAAGAAACCCTGAAATAAAGTAAGACATAGCAACAGACTGCAGACCTAAATGACAAGAATGCGCTCCAAAACCATCTCCACAATAGCTTCACAAAAACTCATTTCTCCCCTATTTCTGCGATTATTAAAATAACTGAAATGCTGGTCACAATGATGGTATGAATGGAAAAAGGAGGTTTGAGATCGAAGGGATGTAAAGGAACAAAAAAAGCTTTTAAAGAACAATAAAAAGTTTTTCTTTCTTTAAAATTTTCTCTCCTTTTGCTTTATAATTCTTTATTATTATTCTTAATTAAATCATCAAAAATAAAAGCAAGCTTCATTCATATTCATTACAAATAATACAATGAACCTTAATTTCAATTCAATTCTGACGTCGTCTTGCTCATGCGGAAAATGAAACAAACAACAAAAAAGTCTTCTTTTGAGAAATTATGAAAGAAATTTTAATTTTTTTTACTTCTCTTTCTTTCAATCCATTTCATAATTCATCCGATTTCCGCACGTTAAGATGTTACTGCAGTCTTTAGTTTTATTTTCATAATCTTAATTTTTTTTTACGTTTTTAGATAACTTCTTCTCATTGATGTGCATAAAAGAGGTGAATTGTATGAAGTTTGCATGGCTTTTTGGGGGTCAGTTAAGAACGTCTCTTTTGAGGACTTTGATGATATTTTGAATATTTTATAGAGTTTGTCCAAATCTGCATTTAACTGCAGGCTCATAAGTCTGCAACCTTGGGCAAACAATAAGATACAGCCGAAATCAGCAAGATTGTAAGTTTGCAGCTTGGACGAACTATAAAATACACTCGTTTTGGGCTGTACCTTGTAGTTTATGTACCTTATAGGCTTCAAGCCTGCAATTTTGAATAAATTCTAATAATTTGTGATAAATGATATTCGTACATAGTGGCCAAGACTTAAAATTGACGCCTAATAAGTATCCACATAATATGTACTTACTAAAAAAAATCTGAAAAAATAAATGATAAATCTAAATAAAATTCGGGTTTGAACTCGATTGGACAGTTTGACAAGTTGTATGTCTATTCGTAAGGTCAACTAAGGTGTTTTAGGTGGGACTTATGATGTTCTATATGGAACCTTTTCAAATTACTCAGTCACATCACGATGCTAATTTATCCTTCGAACGAATGTCACAAATCGATTAATCGATCAAAAATCCGACCGATTAGACCGATTAAAGTAAATCTGAATTAAGACTCGGCTTTAATTCGACATCGTGACATAGTCACGCTGACTTGTTGTCGGATTTTTAATCAATTAACCGACTTCTGTCATTCAAGTAGACACTCAATTAGTCAAGCAATAGCCTGTCCATTCGAGTAATCAGCCTCATAAATATTAAAGTAAACATTTAATTTATTTTCAATTTTTTTTTCTTTATTAATCTCATCATAAACTTTAGCTCACAAACTTGATGGTAACATAAAATTTTCATTTTGTCATATTCACAAAAATATTTTCAGAGCAAATTTTCAATCCATTTTATGACACTTTACATAATTCCTAAAGCATCTTCAAATCTCATCTTTATTTTTAAAACCTTTTCAATTTACATAATTCCTCTAAAAATATTTTCCATACTTTCCAATTACACAAAAATCAAGCAAATTTCAGATAAGTAATGCAGACAATATTTTTTTTTATGGCAACAAAAACAATGTTATATTTTTTTTATTCCTGCTTCATTTCCACTTGATATTGTAATAATTTTTTATGATGATTTAATTCAGTTATTTCATTTTCGGAACTGAGACAAAAGACTCATTCAACGTACTTTGTTATACTAAATTAAGCGGATTATTATTTGATAGAGTTATGTAATAATAAATAAAAGCAGCTTATTGACTATCAGCATTCAGCATTTAAAATATTTTACATTCACTTGATATAAAGAAAAAGTTTTATGGAGATATTTTTTTTTGGGTTAGCGCATTTTTGCATACTAGAGTTTTTTGACACTTTGGTTTCTTTAAAGTTCTTAAGGTATGGCATTGGAACTTGATTGATTCTAACTTTTTTGCTGAGCACTAAATTAATTTCAAGTTGATTTACTTTAAAATTTTCTTAAAAATCGCAATAAACTTTTCAAAGTGGAGCAATTTTCTTAAAATTTTAATTTAAAATGCGCTTCAATCACCAAAAAATCAGATGACAGCCTCTCCATAAAATTTTATTATCAAGCAACAGACATAACATTCACAAAAATTCACATTCACACAACAGTTTTGAAAACGTAAAAAAAGGTGAAGAAAGTGCCATTATTCATTTATTAATCTCTATTGCTATCTCCTTCCTCTTTCCCCATCTACTGTCTATAATTTTATGGTTCCAATACATAATGAAAATGGCACTTTCATCAGACCTAATAAATTTTGATTGCATATTTTTGAAACTTCCTATCAGTCGAAACTCTTTTTGTCACATTTCAATTTTTCTTGGCATCGGCAATTGGTTTATCTCCTAACACTTGTTGACCTTCGCGACTCTTAAGGAATGTTTTGGCTTCTGTATGTTCAGACTCGGCATCTTCAGTTACTTGCGGCACTGTTTGTGCTGGCTTTTGTTCGATTGCTGTCAAAATTGATTGTAAAAGTCCATCATCTAAGATTTGCTTATGATTAGTTCCATCAAGTTGATTGTCATGTGATTGTGAACCTTGAATTTGAAGTTGGAAGTTACCGACTGAACCTTGATTTTGTGGAACTTCAATTGAGTATGACTTAATAGCTGAGATGAAATCTAGTCCGGAACCGCTTAAACCGCTGTTAAGACCTGGAAGTTGAGATCTTGGTGTGTCTCTTGATTCTGATGGTGTGAGTTCAGAAACGACTGCATTGTTACGTGATTCAAGTCCTACAACTTCCAAATGTCCTGATCCTGATGCTGGTGGTCCGTATGAATTTGAAGGTGGTCCATAAGTGTTCGATGGTTGATTAAAGTTGATTGAATTGTGTTGTGGAATTTCCAAACCTTGAGCTGGAACTTCATAACCTGCACTTAAGACAGCTGAATGAGATTCGCCAACCAATGGTGCTTCGTATGTCTGAACAGATCCTCCTGATGGTGGTCCGTATGTGTTTGACAATTGTGGACCTTTACCGCAGTCATGGATAACATGGACATGTCTAATATCATTGTTTTGGAGTGAGAATGAGGAACTTGATGTTGCAACACCGCCAGCTTGAGAGTGATGTTGAGCATGATGCTGGAATTGCTGAACTGGTCCTGGATTTGGGACGATCAATTTCATTGGTGGAATTGGAATGTCATTTGTTGGTGGTGGCAAGTAAGTCTTTCCGCCTGAAAGTCCGTGTGAAATTCCTCGTTGTGCATCTTGTGCTTGAACACTTTGTCCAATTGACTGAATCAATCCTTGTGGAACTGGCTGACGATGAATCAATGGACGAATTGGACGAGCTGGAGTTTGCTGAATTGAGTGAGATTGCGATGAGTAGCTATGAGCAACTGATTGTGCGTGATTGTTTAATGGACGGAAATTTGGTGGAGGTGCTTGTGGTCTAACTGTCTTTGTTGGAATTGGTGGACCATAGTTTGATCGTGGTGGGGCAATTGGTCTTTGTGGAGGTAGGGGTGGTGGATGATGAATAGGTCTTTGTGGAGCAATTGGTCTTGAAGGTGGACCTGATGGCTTTCTTCCGGCATATCCTGATGGGTATTTGCCTGGTGCATAAGAGTCCAATGGAGGTGCTGAATATGAGTCACTACTTCCGGCTGAAAAGCCACTTCCACTTGAGAAGCTATTTGAAGTTTGCACCTGTTGTTGGGGAATTTGTGAATGAGGAAATTTGTGTGAATTGATGGGAAATGAAATTCTATTGGAATTGGTGTTGAAAAAGTGAGGTATACTTACTTCTGATGTGTGACTTTCATGAATTGCTTGTGACTTAATTACTTCGCTATTTCCAGAAACTCCAAGAGTTGATGACACTAAACCAATGGCACTATCAAAATGTCCACCAGATTCAGCACTTGGCAATTGAATGTCTGTTGGAAGGCTTGGGATTGTATCAATTTCTCCATCATGTGTAGCTGAGTGTTTGAATTCAACAAGTCCACTTGGTGGTGGTCCGTATGATGATTCTGGTGGTCCAAAATCTTGTGGATTTTGTGGTACACCATAAGTCAAATGTCCAATTGGTGCTGGGCCTGAATATGAGCTACCACTTGATGAAACGGAACCAGATGATGAATATCCTGAACTTGTATGGGCTTGTGGTGGCAAGTAGTTGTTTTCAATAGCTGGAGGTGGTTGAGGTGGTCCATAGGTATTTCCAATTGAAGCAATTGCTGAATCAGATGAAGCATGTCCACTTCCAACAATAATTGGTGGTCCATAAGATGAGTCGGGTGTGTGAATTGAGTTAGCTGATCCACTGCCACTTGAAGGTGGTCCGTAAGTATTTTGAGGAGCAATTGGAATTACTTGTGGGGCTGGTGGACCGTAGTTATTTTGTGGTGCAGATGGAGCTGATGGTGGAATAACAAAAGTGATTTCTTGATTAACAAATGATCCTGAAGAAGCTGATGATCCACTGGCAAATGAATTTGGAGCTCCATAAGTGTTGTGTGGTGAAATTGGTACTGGTGCTATTGGAGCTGGTGGTGCTGGTGGAACTGGTGGTCCATAGTTGTTTTGTGGTCTACGTGGTTCTTGTGGCACACCATAAGATGTGTCAATTGATCCAAATGATCCAGATGATCCACTTGAGAATGAGTTAGATGAACTGCTTCCGAATGAGTGTGATGCACCGTGATTGCTGTGAGATGCTACTGGAGCTGGTGGTCCGTATTGTTTTTGAGGATTCGATGGTGGTGGTGGGACTCCATATGATGTATCGATTGATCCAGATGAACCTGATGATCCACTGCCGAATGAGTGTGAGGAGCCGTGGCTGCTTTGATGTCCTACTGGAGCTGGTGGTCCATAATGCTTTTGTGGGTTTGATGGTGGTGGTGGAACTCCATATGATGTATCAATTGATCCTGAGGAACCAGAAGATCCACTACCGAACGAGTGTGAGGAACCGTGATTGCTGTGAGAAGCTGGTGGTCCATAGTTGCTTTGTGGTCGACGTGGTTCTTGTGGTACACCGTATGATGTGTCAATTGATCCAAATGATCCAGATGATCCACTTGAGAATGAGTTAGACGAACTGCTTCCGAATGAAAGAGCTTGATGATGGTGGAGGTCCATATTCTTTTTGTGGATTTGCTGGTGGTGGGCCATATTCTTTTTGTGGGTTTGATGGTGGTGCTGGGACTCCATATGATGTATCAATCGATCCAGATGAACTTGAAGATCCACTTCCGAATGAATGTGGGGGACCATAGTTAGTTTGAGGAGCTACTGGTGCTGGTGGGCCATAGTTGTTTTGTGGCTGACGTGGTTCTGGAGGAACTCCATAAGATGTGTCAATTGATCCAGATGAGGCTGATGATGATCCACTTGTGAAGGCTGTTGAAATAAATTATTAAAATTTGGTAGAAAAATGAACTTTATGGATATACTCACATGTATCTTCAGGTACTACAATAAGTGTATTAAAGCTTCCTCCTGAACTATGATTTGGTGGTCCATAAGATGTGTCAATGCTTGCTCCTGAACTTGCAGCACCTCCAGCTGAATGAGCAATTGAAGGTCCGGGAATTGGAATCCATCCATCACAACGAACATCGGGATTATGATTGTGTGTGAATGCTTCAAGACTTCCGCTGCTACTGCTATGTCCTCCAGCTACTGAAGGTGCTCCATAAGTTGGTTGTGGTCTTGCTGGAATTGGTTGAGGTGCAGGAGGTCCATAAGTGTTTCTTACAGGAATTGGTTGTGGTCTATTGACAACACGTGCTTGTCCATTATGTCCACCATTTCTCATAGAAGCAATTAATCTTTGCATTGCATGTAACTTCCTTTGTCTTTGATCAACCGGTCCTGGTTGTCGTTGTGGTGGTCCATATTCTCTTTGTGGAAATGCTGGCGCTTCACGTCTCTGTGCTTCTTGATTAACAACAGCACTAACGCTTAAGAAGAAGAGACATAAAAGATAGATCTGTAAAAAATAGAAGAAGAGGAATTGTTAATGTCATGCTTATAATTGAATCTAATTTCATCAAATGACCAAACGCGGAATAGTGAAAACTCAATCATTCAGCTTGTCATCAGGTAATAATTTTTGGAAGGTGTGCTTTATGCTTTTGCTAGCTCATTACATATTCTCATTCATCATTCAATTATTTTAACCTCAAATATGGAATGAAAGCGAAGCAGTTAGTAATTTGGAAGTAGTACAATATAATGGTTTGGTGTCATGCTATGCTGTGAGGTAAGAGAAGCATCATGGGTGATAATTAGAGTGAAGAATGTCTGATGTAGTTTGATTCTGATTTTATCAGGGATTTTGGATGCCAGTATCGACTTGGCAACTCTTGGATCAGTTTGTACGTCGATTGACGTGAAGATGCAGCTCAAAGTCTGCTCCAAGAAGCTAGAAGATGCTCGATTTTACAACTTTGTATCAATCTGGGTCTAAATACTCAAATAGCTAAGCTGCTAACCCAATGTGCAATCAAATCACACTCAATCCCAACCAATACCTGCTCCACAAACCCAAATGACCCAGTAAAAGTGTTTTTGTGTATATTTACTTTTGACATTAACTGACTCATTTCTCATTATGATCGCTCGCGTTTGAACAATAATATTGTTTGTATATCCACTTCAGAAACGCAAGAGAGTAAAAAAATAATAAAAAAACAGAATGAATGAAAAGTGAAACTGAAGTGGAAGAAAGTTTTTTTTTTTTTTGCGGTAGAGGAAATACAAAATTAAATTTAAAGTATGAGAATTTTGAATGCTAATTGAAAAGTAATTAAATTTTATTTTTGAATATGTTCACATGACGTAAATGTGATAAATGACTGACACGATGGCGTGTTGATGTTGAATTGAAGTTGTGAGAATCAAATAATAGTGTTGAATATTGGATAGATTACTAGGAAGTGTTATTAGATTTCCAGGTAAATTTGAATATTTTTAGTGCCTAGATGTAGCTTTACATTGGATAGCTGAATATTCATTGAAATCTATATTTCATACCCTAGATTTGAGCTAATTCCATGAATCAATTTTCTATGCTTTGTAGTTAAGCAACTCAAGCAACTTATAGAATCACGGACAGCACAGAGTGTTTGCTAAGTTGCCATGTTATCATAGGATGCGAAGTTGCCATGACAACACCATGATGTTGATTTTGATCAATTTTCAAAAATGCGGTTCCCGGAATTGTGTTACTCGGGAATAATACTATACAGATTGTAAGCATCTCCTTCAGATAATTCTGCTTCTACGAAACATTATTCAACCTGTCTACAAACTTACAAAAATCCAAAAAATCGATCGAGCAACATTCTCAAATTCTCAATCATGCACAAAGTTGAATAAACTCAATAAAATTCAATTCAACTTACTTTCGCCTCCAGAAATTCACAAAAAATATTGTTAGTCTTAAATCATCACAGTTCGTAAATTTTTACGACATACTTGATATTTTCCTGAATTTTACAAAATATATTTTATTGACATTTTTATATAGTTTGTCTGAAGAGTCACAAACAATTTACTATAAAAACAAATAACCGTAACAAATTGTGGCAATAAAAGGCAATTAAATGAAATATTCAGGGAAGGGTCGATATTAAGTGATGTCAATTGGGGTCTACATCTATATGGTATGGATTAGGATAGTTTTAAGGGTTGCCAGTTAGATGTGATAAGGCCGGTAATAGAGTCGGATGAAAAGAAACCTAGGTTTAGTTGACTACCATTTGCATAGTAACCTAGCCTCCACATCGGAGTATGGTTCCAGTGTTCCTAATACACCATTAAGAAGCAATGAGCATACTCACTCAAATGACCCGAATCATGTGTATTTCAATCATTATAATTGTGCATGCCCAATTTCGTGTGTATAGTTTGCTAATCAGATACAAAGCTCCATTTAGAAGCTTCACGAAGTTCAGAGTCCAACTCAGCATGGACTACACTTCCTACTTTGTAGGACTATTAGGAGAACACCCACTTAGCTTTTGAACGAATCTAGCATATTAAGCATTTTAGACATTGTCATGCAGCTCAAAACTCGTTCAATTGAGTGAAACTTGACTCCAGAGTTCGAATGCGACTTGAATTTGTTATGGACATAACTACTCAGCTCCATATAAAATTCGAGTCGACTGCGCCCTCAGCTTGACCAGTCCAATTTCAAAAGAGCGACATCATTTATGATCAGATCATTATATCGTTATAATTCCATATCATTATGCTTAGTTTGAAAGTAAAACTTCTAAAATTATCCATAATAAATCATTCAAGCTGTTAATTTAACAGCCAATAAAGCTAGATAAGTGTAATTTTCTAAACACAACAAACACACATAATGTTATAGATATTTTAAGTAAGAAGCATAGTGAATATTCATTAATGCCTAATATTTTCATTTCTTCTTTTATCTTTTGTGCTTTCTTTGTTATTTACATATTTCTATGTATATGCTGCCGGTACCATTTGTGTTAATAATGAAAAAAATAAATATATAGAAGAAAAATGATAATGATGTCGAAGAAGAAAAGAGACAAAAAACAAAAAAAGTTAGTAAGAAGTTCATTGTTGAATGAATGACTGAGGTGCATTTTTATCGCGATAAGTGACTTGAATCAGCAAATAATGGATTATGTAAGGAAGTTTGTGTTTTGTTTTACAAATTTATTTTTAATTTGACGATTTTGAGTGGATTAACTGTTGGAAGTAGTTTTGTAGTATTCAGTGACATCTTAGGTGTTTTGTAGTTTCTGAAGTTTTGTAGTTCGTGGAGTTTTGGAGAAGAAGAAGACAAATGGTTAGACTTGCAAACCTAACGATAATTAAGAGACAAAACTGGGAACTTGACTTTTTAATTATGATTCATTGAAATTACAAACTCTAGTTAATTTTTAGCAAATATTTGAAAAATCAGCACGTGTCCATAAAATTAAGTCGTGTTTGGTAATTTTGTACCAATTAACTGTATGGAGAATAAGATCTGTAGCCGATCGCCACACACAGAATCAGCTAAGTGGAAAAATAGGCAAATATATGATTCTTGGTTCTAAGTACAGTGTTTTCTCGTCGTCGAAGAACCATATGTTTGCCGATTTTGGTTGAACAATCAAACGATACATTAGTATTGACACGTTGAGATCAAATGGTCTGCATAAGCAGAATCAAGCGTATATACCCATGGCAGAGGCTCTTCTATGGAGCAACTATTATGGCTATCAAGTGATTTCCAAAGCAATATTATGTGGTATTTAACACAGAGCATTATGTTGATTCTCATCGTTCTCTGATGGGAATCGAACTTACGTACTCACAAAAAAGTAGTAGAAATTTTAGGTCGGTTTAACCATTTCTCGGCCACATAGGCTTTAGTCTCGCGCTGGCAGAATTGCCTATATATGGCCCGATACCACAGACTCCACTTTTCAGACACCACAACAACAAATTTAAAAATCAATCTTAAATCTCATAAATCCTCTTACTAAACTTATGCAAATCTATTGCTACTTTCTTTCCGAACAGTCTCCAAACTGACCAGACAAGTTCTTCAATCTTCTTTATATAAAATTGCATAAAAATACCATAAACATAAATAAATAGAAGCCAACAGCACATATGCGGCACAAGTAGGGCTTTTTTTTACTATTAATTCAAATTAAAGAATGGGAGAAAAACACACTTTAATCATCTCCAAAATAAAAGATGAAGACTTTCTCTTTTTTTTCGGATTTTGTTTTCATTGAATAAAATCAAAAAAAAATGTATTGAGAATGAAATTTCCATCACGAAGTCATCGTTTATATTTAATATCATGTTTATATTGCTGTTCCGATAATTTTCAATACCCCGTACACAAGAAAAAGAGATTCATTAAAGCAATATTTTTTATTCTTCTGCTCGTGCATAAAATTACGACGTCGGCAACATATTGTTATTTAGTTGCTTTTGCTTGCTCACGCGCGTCCTTGGTGTGGCCTATAATGGTCATGTTACATTGTGCATAAATGAGTATGGTGTGAAAAAGAAAGTTCATTGTTGAGCCGTTGCCCTTTTTTTGCTCACTTTTTTTCTTCTTAGTTAATGCAAAAATTTTGTTTAGAAAAGCCGTGAACTTGATTTGTCATTTTGGATGTGGGTGGAATTGAAAAGCTGTGAATGTTTTGCTCGTTTTTTGTTGAGTTGATGGGAAAATTTGCTGATGACTGTTGAGTATTTTGTTGAAATGTAGAATTGAGCTTTTTAGATTGTTTCCGCCATTTTTTATTCAATTTTGTCACTTTAATTTGAATTTTTATGAAATTTCGAATTTATTTACAATTTTAGGATATTCTGTTCCACTTTTGCCATGTTTTTAGTCAGTAATCACATGCTTTTGTAAGAATTTACCTTTGCTATTTCAAATAAATCGAAAAATACTTTTTGAAGTGAGAAAAATTTTGAAAAATTGCAAAAAAATTTCAAATTTTTTAATAACTGTTAACTACAAACTTAATAATTACTTCCGACAATGCCCTCCAAACTTGTTTACGTTCAATTTTTCTCCCATTCTCTTATGACTTTATTGCTAAACATTTGCAAATGTGGGCAACCAATTTATTTCGCCTTGCCCTTTACCGAGATTCTTCTCTCTATCTTTTATTACCGTTTTTCTTTTGGCAAAGAAAGTTTCACTTCTTCTTCCATCGTCTAAGTATTATGCCATTTATGTAGCTAATTTATAATGCCATATAATATATATTTCCATCTCAATCGTTCTCTTCCATTTCATAGCTATGAACTTTAGTTGAGCTAACTAACCTTGCTAATTTACTATAATATAATCTGAATAGAAATTAAAGTTGTTCAACCATTAAACTGTAGTGATTCTGCACCATAGTTACATGTGAGTGGCTTGTGGAAGAACTTTAGTCGAATTTCATAAAATTTTCTTGCTTTTCTTTTCTTTACTCTTGAGATTTTCTTGAGTCTTTTGGGATAGTTTTGTGAGAATTTCATTGGAATTGTGATTCAAAAGTTTGAAGTTTTGGGATCTAAGGGAGCTTTGGACGCAAAAGAGATCTTAGAGTCTATTAACTGCTGGAGTCCACCACTGTTCCATTAGTCCATGTTTTCCAAACTCAGTTCCACTAAACCCAATTTCACTAACCCCAGTTCTCTTAGCTCCAGTTCTGCTAATCCCAATTCCCTTAGCCGAAGATCCTCTAACCCCAGTTCTGCTAACTTCAATTCTCCTAACCCCAGTTCTCCTTACCCCAATTCCCCTAACACCAGTTTCTCTATAACCAATTCCTCTTACCCCACCTCCGGTAATCCCAGTTCCCTCTTAATATAATCATTATTGATGCCTAATCACCCTCAACACCGACCAAATTCTACCCAAAATCCCCACAATGACACACAGCACTCGATTTTAACTAGTACACAGCTTATTGCCTTCTCATGCTACTCACACGATATGTAAAAGAATAAAAACATTGAACCAATTAATTAAAGTTATAGATATTGAAGTGGAAATAGAACGGAATCAAATACAATATATCTGCACGTTCCTTAAATGTAAAAAAGAACGGCAATGTGAAGAACAAAACCGATAGAAAGACAGAGTAGAAAAGTTAAGTTAACTGAAAAGCAATTTCCCCAAAAATTTTTCTTTCTCTCAGCTTCATTACTTCATTTAAGAATGTAAGTAGTAGGAAAGAAGTTAGTCGAGTGTAAGTCAATTACATGAAAATGGTAAGGCAAGCATAAAGCTTACATGGGAATGAGTTGTCAAAACATATCGATAATCATAAAAACTAAAGTTTCTCTGTACAGTGACCTGACATGTAAGAAGAGTTGGGTATTGTATGATTCCTGCAACAGCATGAGACGAAAATTGAGAAATTAACTTTAAAAAAAAATATTGTTTTGATATCAAGTTGAAGACAATTTTCTTGTGATGATGGTAGATGAAGTGGAGTGATGATTAAATCATGGTACTGGAAAAGGGGTGTGCAATTGCTTGAAATGATCAAAAATCATCAAAATTGAGAGCACTCTTGGTCAAGACGCAGTTGACTTACCAAGACCTTGATAGAGCTCATGGATTACAATTGATCTGTAAGAACAGCAAGGTAAGTAAGGAAGTTTGCCTACCCTGTCTATTGAGATAGTAGGACTCTTGGAATCGAGAATTAGCAAATGGTAGTCAGCCTAAAAGCAAGCTTCAAATGACTTCTTTAGAAGGTTAAAGATCACTATTGATCTGTATTGCTAGTCAAAGACATGAGCAACTATATCCAACCTATCAACTATTTAACAACACAATCTCAACCTTAGTTCACTAAAGTCAAAATAATCAACAGATTCCTCTCCTTGTCCAGAACAAAATTTAATAATTCTTCATAAAAATCACTTCCTCATAATCTTCATTAGATATTATGACTCTCAAAACTATTGAATTTCATTATTAAATATCTAAAAACTTGTATCTCAGTAAGTCTTGTATCATGTCTTGTATGTAATTTATTGTTAATTGAAAACTTATGTTGTGCACTCATACAATTATGGTTCTTTGGGTATGTAATCAATAAGACCACATAGAAGATGATATGAGTAAATTTTCACTATGTTGTTGCTTTGATTCTACATGAGATGTATTGTCGACAGATTGTTTTTTAGATCATGTTTACTTTGTTACATAAATACACAAAAATTGAATGAATCAAATTAATGAGGAAAGCATGATGTGATTTATTAATTATTATTAAGTAAAATTATTATAATTGTTGAATCGTGTTCAATTTGAGTCTGTTACGATTGTGATATGATACTCAATTAAAAATTATATAATTGGCTATGAATTTGATGATTGATTGATTGTATTGTGATTTTAGTATGATTGATTCTGAAGCAGAGCAGCATTTTAGTCTAATTTACTTGTTCTAGACAAGGATTGAAGAGCAATAAGTGGTATGCTCACAATAAGAAGAACAGATTCTCGATAGCATGGTCTTTGACTGTTAGGGTTGGTGTTTGTATCCGTCTTAACTATTGAACACAAATTAAGCAAAAGTTCCTTGATAGCTCACTTAGCAAGGTGTCGCTCATGCAAATTGGTGTTAAATTTTGAAATCCCGAGTTCGAATCTCATCCTTCAGCCCAATGAATTTTCGGAAGTTTAAATACTTCGGCTTGTTAATTGCAACAGCTTAAAGACGGAAATCTAGAATTAAAGACATCTATGAGATGTAAGAACGTCCAAAGAATTCATGGAAGAAGCTGTTGGCAGAGAACAGTGTTGGCATATGATGTTAGAAATAGGCAGATGTAGACGATAGAACCCATGGATTGCATATTCATGGCCAACGAAGTAAGAAAAGCAAGAACCTGTTAATTAATTGATGTAATTACAATGAGAATGGGAAGTCTTGATCTCGATCTTATCTGTGACTTCAAACTAACATTTCACACAATCCTAAAGCCTCCTCTCATCGCAAGGCTGAACAGACATCACTTGTGGATCAACTTAATATCCTATTCACATGCCGATGACCTTTTATCTCTCCCAACTTTTCACGACATCCATCAATAAACAAGATATGATAACACAAAGCCATGCACAAAAAACTATGATGAATATGAGAAAGATTGATGAATAAACATTATAACCCTCACGTATTTTGCACTGCCACATCATATTCATCAGATACATTTTATAAATTTTCATAAAAGCATATACATGGTGCCTGAGATATGGCACAAAGATGCAAAAGAGTAAAAAGTTTTTCTTTAGAAAATAAAATAAAAAAATCTAATTTTAACTTGCAACGACACGAAACTTTTTTTTTGCTTCCCATTCAGTGGAGTTCGTGGAACTAAAAAAGTTTTCCCTCCTTTTGTCGTGCTTTTACTTACTGAGAAGAAGACACGTCGCTTATTCTTCTTAATTATTGAATAGGGAAAAAAGAGAGCGAGTACAAAACTTGAAAGTTTTGTAGTGTCATTATCTTCACCCTAGAAACTTGAACTTACTATACTTTTTTTAGTATCGTACGCAATGGAGGCGCCACACAAGCCAATTATGAATGACACTCGTGAGAAAAAGGGAAAATTGTTGATTTACTTTACACAAAAGGTATGCAACTAGCATTGAAAATAGAAAAAGTCACTCAGTTTTGTTCGCTTAACGATAATTTAATAGCTACCATAAGCAGCCGAGTGTGTGAGCATGCAGTCATTGTCGGATAAATTAATTGCAATATGTTTATTGTTGCGTTAACTATTTTAAGCTTATGGTTGTTAATAATTTGTCGCACGTGCTCAACATAAATTCGTGGAATTATATTCATAACCGCATTGTGATTTGCTTGTTGGTTTTGTCGACTATATTTGGGATGCGAGTGTGTGCTTTATTAGTTTGGTAATTGATTTTGAATTGTCGTTAGAAATGGAAATTGATTAAAGCTGTTCCTTTATAATTTTTAATCACATTTATTCTGAAATCATTCAATTATTTCAATTTAATGTCAGTTCCTTCTTACCCCTATCAATGATGACATGTCAGCAAGAAAAAATCTCAATTACTCAATGACTCACAAAATTTGCTTCAATTTTTTCTCACATGTCAAGCACGAGAAAGAGAAAAAACAGCAATGATCGACATTTTTCAAAGTAGATTGAATAAGAACATCACTAATGTCATCATCAAGTATCTGTTTATGTCACTGAGATGTTTATAGAAAAAAGTTATGCAAATCATCAAATGCAAAGGTGGGGTATGTGAGCATGACAAGAACATTTTTTGCTTTTATCGTCTAAAAATTGAAAATTTTCGAGTCCATTATTGTTCATTTGAGTGAAATTTAATGCACTTTGAATTGAGATGTGTTGATATTGTTGATGAAATTGAATCAGTGTTCGTGAGGTTTTGTGGATGTTCCTGAGGGAAAGTGCTTTTTGGGAGATGGTCAATTAAGGTATTTAAGGGTTTGTGTATGGTCTCCACTTAGGATTGTATTAGCGAAATGGCATTAGCAAACCCGAGTAGCACAAGTCGGTTAACCGATCCAGAATCCAGCACCAGACCGTTGTAACCCTTGCAAGATATTGGATTTAATTCAAATTTGACAGCAAATCGGATTAATGCTGATCTGTCATCAGATTTTCGATCGATTAGCTGATTTATGTTATTCGGTCAAGTTTCTTAACAGTTCTAAATGCAGCTTTGTTAGAGCAAGTATCTACCATTTGCATAGACGTGGGTTCGAATCCCCTCAAACTCTGCTCTTCACAAGCTTCTAAATACTCAAACTTTAAGTTCCTTAATTTACCAAATTTAAAGTTTTAATAGGAATTAATTTCAAAAAAATTATGAATTCTTAATCCAAAACTTAGTCTCTTACTCTTCCTGATTAATATCCCCAAATCAACAAGTATAGTACTGCTCGCAAATTTCTCAAGTCAATTTAACTTCAACTTTAATTAAAAACTTTTGTAGATTCGCCAATTTTCATCATCTTCACATCATGTATTCTGGATAGCTTCATAATTTACCCCGAACTCAAACTTAAATCAATTTTACAAACTTTTTATGCTGATTCTGACAATCTTATTTAGTTCGATGATTCTTGTTTAAATTATATTAAAATCATCCATCCTGAGCTGCATACATCAAAAGCATTTAATCTCCCTTCACTCGTATTACCATTAAAGGAAAGAATTAAAGCAGTTAGCTAAATTAATCAAATTAAGATGCTATATGCTGCATTTGAAAAATGAACTCGGAAAAAAGTTGAGAAGGAGCTTAATGATGTATGAAGAATTTTGTAAATGCTGTGTATGTGAATGAGTTAAATCTTCTTATCTCTGATATATCTTTTTTTTATTCTTCTTTTGCATCCATTCGTACCTGATTTACATATATCGCTCTTTCTTTTTTATGTAAATGCTGTAATGCTATGATGACAGTACATCTGATCGTGGCATATATGGAGAGTAATTGAAAAATATTTTAGTTTAGTCTGAGGATGGGAGTAATTGGATGTGGCGCATTTATCGAGGAAGATCAAAGAGTTCCAGGATTGGATGTATAGTGTAGACCGGAATGCTTAAGTCCTTAACTGTCCAAGCATTTTGATAGAAGCTCTCGAATGATAGAGCTGGATTTAGATTTTCCTTTATGCGGCAATGGACCCACGTGTGTCTTAGCCAAGAAAGTAAGTAAGCATCGTATTTATGAGCTTCTTTGGATGGCACAATTTTGATCTTACGTGACTCTGACTTGCATCAACTGACAAAGATCAAGCTTAAATGGTACAGAAAGACCACAATAAACAGTTTCTTTGTCTTTTAGGTTTAGATCCTGATTTGGTTTAAATCCGACTATTTACCAGAGTCACTCCAGCCTGATTCAGAGTTCTGAACCAATTAACCGATTTATTCTATACGGATTTAAAGCTACTCCCTGAAATTCCCTTTGATCTAATCCCAAATCAATCAACTGACAATAAATAGCACAAAAGTGTCAATTTCATGACAATCTTGTCAACATCTAATTCAATTTAAATTCAACCTAAATGGTCAGTTACATTAAAGTATTGACAATCATTGTCACTTCCACAGTTCATCTACAGTATTTAAGCCAGGGATGTAGGCAGGAATATTTTGGTGGTATGGGAAAGAAATTTGACATTTGACATTTTTTTGGATGAATTTTGAAAAATTGGAGGATATTGGGCAAGTATTGAGATTACAACCAAATAATGGGGGTTCTGACCACCTCCTCCACCCTCTGATTATACCCCTGATATCAACCATCACCTCAGAAAAGTGAATATTTTATCCATCTTAATTTAAAATTCCACTCAAAAAAGGTATACAAGTTGACGATAATAATGAAGGAGAGGACAGACTCAAATCTGATTATTCAAATGAGGTGTCATGGTAGTTGCTGAAATAGCATTTATACTATGTTAAAGCGAGCGAGTAAAAAAAAAATTATTAACTGTTAGTTCCATTTTCGTCTTTACTATCAACATTTTTTCTCCTTCATCTGCATCACCATTGACACAATGGTAAGGTATTCCGGGAACGAAGATAAAAATCTCTATCAATATTTTCTCTCAATTTCGCTTGTCAATTTTTGGCTTCATTCGTACCAAATATTGACGAAGCACAAAAAAAATAAATGTGGAACTCCATCGCTCTCTAGTTGCTTCTGTTGACATCAAAAATGAACTGTTGGTGAAAAGGTTATAACAGAGTGTCGAGATGAGAATGAATATATCTCGCATCATGTCACCCATACAGTCACATTTTATTGTTATTACTGAACAAACAGAAATTCTCGTTTTTTTTTTACTTCATTCATTTGTGCGCGCGATACTGGGAATTTGTGATGACACCAGTGAAAGTTGTTTTTTTTTGTTCATCTTATTCCGTCTCGTTCGCTCTTTTTTTTGTTGTTGTACTGTGTGTTTTTGTGTCTAAAATTGCAAATTTCCACTTTGTGCGGTTATTTTTTGATACTTTTTTTATATTTATTTGTTTTTATGCAAACATAATAAAAAGCGATGAAAAATGTGAGGAACGAATTTTGTGTGGTTTTGGAGTTTTTATAGTTGCATAAGCAATTAACTTACTGCTCTAATTTCTTCAATAGAGAAAGGGGAAAATGGTCAAGTTGTGTGGTTTTTTGGTCAATGGGATTATTGGATTTAGAAGTTATAAATCGATGTGTTGAGCTTCGATTAGGATGGATGAAATTTTTTTTGACATCATGTGGGTTTATTGAATATTTAAGAGCACTTGACAGGGTCAATGGATGTTAACATGCTGGGAAGTTTTGGAAGACAATGAAGTACATGGATGGGATTATGAGTTTATGGTTAAAACTAGTCCAGCTAATAGTCAGCATAGCTTATGAATTGCTAGACTTATAGATGTGCCACTCAATAACCCGCACCATTTAATTCCAACTTTCCACAAAATTTTAAGATCACCAAACTTTTCCAAATCTTCAAAACTTTCAATTTTTCCCATAAAATCTCATCAAATTACATCCAAACCTCTTCTCATAATTTCATCAGCTTCTTCTTCCGAGAATCAACCCAAAAAAACTTTCTAGACAGAAGAAGTAACATCTGAAAATCATCAATAACAGTCAGCTCATGTAAGCTCATTAGACAAAAATTATTCTTCAAGGGCACTTTTTGGTGCAGAAAAATTTATTTCTTCTTTGTTCCTTTCTTGAGTAATCAATTTTTTTTTTATATTTCGAAACCTTATTAACCCTCAAAAACCTCAGCCTGACATACCTATCGACATTCATTTTTACTTCTTATCGCAATTTTTTGTGATCATTTTTCTCTTTTTCGTTCTTTTTCATCCATTTTATTGCTTGGTTTGTTGGTTGGATAGGGTGAAAAGAAGAAGGCATGGAGATAATGAAGTTAGAGGTGATTTTGGAATGTTTGGTTGATGAAGAGCATTTGAAATTATTGTCAAGTATTGACTATTGAGCCTTCTTCTAAGTAACAAATTTAATGTCAAGTTTTGAATTTCTTGGAAGGTGACTTTGATTGATGACAATTCAGTTCATAATGCGTCTGGTTTATTCAATTATTCGAGTTTTGGTAGCTTAAGGGCTGTTAATTCATTAAGTTTAGAGGAGTATTCTTACAACAGTGATGAACACACCGAAGTGTTAAGCCTCGACAGAAATCGACTCACTAAAGTGCCGCTGCACACAAGTTGTCCACCACTGTCTTACATTCTGCAAGATTGTAGGAAGATTGCATCAGTATCATGCACAACTTAAGGATTCTACAGGGTCTTCTATTTGATATCCAAAGTCTCAGGACGTGAAAATGTCAAAAAACAGTGGACCTTACAGCATAGACATGTTGGCATTAGCATGGAGTGTAGTCAGAGTAAATTTCAGAGCTTAAACTCCCTGATTTTTCAAACTTAGTACCTGAAAAGCTTCATTTTTCAAATGTCTAGTCCCATCATGACGAAAATCATGCAAATCATCAAACCCTTGGTCATTTTTGCCATCTCTACCATCCCTTTCTAGGAAAAATCAGTAAAAATCCCAAAAAAATATAAAAAATTATCAGTAAAAAGGAAAAAAAAGGTTTCTCTCAATTAAATGAATCCATTGAACCGAAGACATGCGGTAAAAAATAATTAAAAAGCATTGTTCACAATTTTTTTTGTTCTGTTCCTTTTCATCATGCTCCATGGTGGAGTGTATTCCTTTTCAGCATTTATCATCAATTAATATAGACAAAAGAAGAATTTAAAATGAAAATTTGGGTTCAAAAATGATTTTTTAATTGGATTCAATTAACTTGAGATCCGGAACTTTTTGTAATTTTGTGCTGTGACTCTTTCATTATAATTTTGGCAGTGAAAATTGAAAGGTTTGTAGAATTTTTCATGACTTTTCTTGTTCCTAATTGATAAAAGCTCAATTTGACTGATTTTAGAGTAGAATCTTGCTGGATTTGCAGCAATAAATAATGAAAAATTCTCAAGATCATCTTAATTCAATCTTTGTGCTATACTTGCTGATCAAAGCTCAAAAATCAACCTTATCTCATCTTCATTTATGCCGCATTTCAATCAATTCACTAATTTAATTGTTTAATTCTTTGAGATTAACATAATAGAGTGACATCATCTTTTGTGATGTATCAATGCTGATCTCTATTATTCAATAATCCATAAGTCTACTAATCCACTTGTTAGAGATTAATTAATCCAATTATATTATGTAAAAAGATTAATTAAATCATCAAATAAAATAATGCGGCAATCAGCATTGTTTTTTAAAGGAAATAATTGTTGAATTTTTATTAAGTCAAAGGTTGTTTTGGGTTTTGAGACAAAGACTTGGATTGTGATGAGTTAATCAAGGGTATGGTTGGATATCCGAGCGATGCAAGTGAAGAAGGCTAAGTCTCGCAGCTTTTAAGGCTCTGTTTAACCTCTTTTATGGAGTTTGTCCAAATTTGACAGGCATATGGACGTCATACGGACGGCATACGGATGGCAGAGTCTTTAAAGTTCAGCCAGAGCCTTCTTCATTTGTATCACTAAGGAACAAGTATTAAAATACAATTTTTATCAAAAAATTCACAATTTTCAAAAAATTCTCCCTATTTACTTAAACCCCGCATCCATTAAACCAGCACAAGGAATATTACACAAACCAGAACGAGAAATGAAAATGCAGAGCATTAAAAAATATTAAATATACAAGAGTATTACATTCATACACGTATAAATGAGATGTAAAATGATATTAAAATTTAATCCAATTTCTTATTCCTTCACATGTATAAACACCCCTTGATGATGCCATGTTACCTCCTCTCTTTCTTTAATCGTTTCCCCGCACGAATATGAGTGTTAAGAGGAAACAATTTTAACAGTAGCAAAATATATAAAAAAAATTCAATTAAATTGTAATTTAAATATTACATGCACTCGCACGGATATATGGAATGTGATATGATATGATGAAAGGTGCGTTTCTATTGGTCTTGTTTAAGCACAATTTGCTGAGGTAAATATTGAGCATGTTTGAAGTTTAGAAGAATTGTGACTGGATGTCTGCATATTTAATCAGGAAGGCATATGATGCAGAAGTGAGCCATTTGTGTCTAGGTTGAAGCTTTTCTGGTATGTGATTTAATTTCTGTGAATGGGGCCCTACCTAGAGTTATGTCGACACTTGGTCAGTATTCAACTTTTATATGTCTTGTGTCTACCGAGTAACTGTCTGTAAATCCGACTTTCGGTTCTTCTATCTGTGTTTAAGCTATGCTTTCTCGAAATTCCGACCGGGTAGACTTTCGGGATCGGAATCGGGAAATCTAGATCCCGATCCTGAGCGAAAAAGCATAGTGTCAGCCAGTTTATCTGTAAGTTAAGTCATTTGTAGCCAATTCAATATCTCATGTCTTTTAATGTTCTTCAGATTTAAGGATTTTAGCTAGGCTTTCCGACAGTCTCGATTTTGACAAAAATTCGAGACTGATAACGAGATTACAAGGAAATTCTTCCAAATCTCTACACCGAAAGTGGGAACTTAAGCGACACAATGCGACGAATAGCACTTTTTCCCATAGATATGGATCATAATCAGTCACCAAGGTGCCATCATGACTGCTTTGCGTCTCCCCGTTAAAACGACGACGTAGCGGTGTACCAGCGAACAAGTTGTGCTATTCCAGCAAGTCTTGGTCTTGCTCTCGATCTCGACAACCCGTACTCAAACTGCGTCTCCATCTCCAAATCACACTCAACCTCATCAACTGCTTCATTCAATTTTAATCATATGATATGCAATAATATCAACAATTCAGCTTAATTTCCATAAACGCACTTGTGAGAGGTGTGAGACTTTATCAACATTAATGCCTCTGCTTTAATGAAATTTATTTAAATGTCCTCCCCTGCTGGTATCTCCCCTCAAATCAACACTTTTTTTCATTTTTCGGAGAGAGTGCAGAAAAAAAGGTAATTTATTTTTAAACGATTTTTAATTGTGGCTTTTTCACTTTTTTTTATTCATTCAACAACTTTATAGTTCATGGTTTTGTGGGAGGAACTGAGCATTTTTTTTTACTTTCCGAATCACACTCGACACGTATGAAAAACTTTGTCATTTAGGATCTAGAAAATCTATGTACATGTCTCATTATATCCATGAGCTTACTTCTATTCAATCACATTCCAATTAAAATTTTATTCTAAGCATGATTTGATAAAAAATTAAGTTGTTGTATATTTTAATTGGTTCCTTCCGGATACAGACTTATTTTTTTGTGCATCTTCAATACTTTCCAGTCGATTCGATTTAATTGATGTTAAAGTTTTTGCATGTTTAAGAGAATTTACTTCTTTTTTGTTGCAGTTTACAGCTTGAAATTGAAAAGTTTTAGCGTGAAAATTGAAGTTGAAAACTAAATGTCATTTCCCACAGTATATGGAGATTTTCTACGACTTAGTGGCTGTGCTTTGAGGTAAAAAGTTGTAAATTGATGAAGTTTATTGCGTTTTTTTGGATGGAGGTATGATAGTAAATGAGATTTGATGCTTGTTTTGGTTTTACTGTCTGCGAAGGTTTGGAAATGAAATAAAACTTAGAGGAGAGCAGAAGGTTTAAGATTGTGGCTACGGAGTAATTATTTTGGTGACTACGGAACACTTTAGTACAGGAAAGTGGTCTAGAAACGCTTTTATTCCAGTATTACTTAATTTCCGACCATTCCCTGAGTAGGAACTAATTTTGAATCATCTAGCCCGATGATTACCTAATTTGGTGACATAAAATGAGCATCCACATCTTTAAATGAGCCTAGTTATGAGTATTCTTAATCAAAATACTTGAAAATGCTCAATTTTGTAAGCACATTCATCTACATGCTTCTTGACTATGCGTTGGGCGAAGGAGGTGACATGGGGTTTCAAAAAGTCAATTTTCACGTTACGTCCATCAATGAACCCTCAATTCAAATCTCAACTACAAGTTTGTCACATTATAAATTGTAGTTCATTGCCTTTTGACAATTAAAATCTACTAATTAAATCCAACAAAAATCATTTCAGCACATGGTGCAATCAAAAAGAAAGTTCAAAATTCTAATATTTTTTGAGAAATTTTTAATTATCTGCAATAATTTTCATATCGACCCACACCAAAATATTCACAAAATACAAAAATTGCTATAAATTTCCATAATTTACATTTTACAGCTGCAAGCATCCATGGATGTAAATTTTACAAAAAACTAGCTTTAACAAATTCAAAACCTTGATAACCATAAACCACCATCAATTGAGGGTGAACCACTATCAAAAGCAATAGTAGCAATAAATTGTTTAAAGCTCGATTAATTATTTCCATTCAAGCACCAGCACCAGCACGAGTGAGAAGAAAAAAATACTCCAGATTTCATGTGGATGGCGAAAATTAATTAAAATGCAATCAACTGTCATCCGTATCGCAATTTTCATTTTTCAGATGTGCGGTAAAGTTAATTTTAACATTCACAAAAAAAAAAGTATGAAGACACAAAAAAAAGTCGCTCGCAGAAAATTGAAAGCACATTCATTTTCGTCTTAAGTAAGAAGTATTTCAATTAAGGAGAGGAAAAAAAAATGAGTAGCAGTGCTTTAGTATTATTATTTTAGTCAATCAACATTTAACAATTTGCTGATTCAACTTCAGCTGTTCTTCAAATGCTTCTTTTATTGCTGCAGAAATTACTGACGGTTTTTTTGGAGTAGATGTTTGTAGAGCAAGAGATGTTTGGTGCTGTATTTTGAGTGATTGACAAGGTTCGGTGATTTTGGAATTAGTTTGATAAATGAGTCATTTGAAAATGGTGTTAAGTTATCCGAAATAGGCAATAACCTTGACAATTAACTGTCACATAGCAAGAAAAGCTCGCATTTCAATATTTTGGACATAACTAGGACGCCGGAAGGCATGCGATATACAGAATATGAAAGGATTGTCTCCAGATCAGCAAGAATCTGTAATGCTGACGTGATTCAGTGAAATAGAGTACCAAACCATATTTAAGTCAGCCTAGATCGACATTTTTGGCGTTTAATACGTCTTAGACCTTCCGAAAGTGTTACCCGAATAGCAGAAATCGAGTTAATCGATCCAAAATCCAGTATCATCCCGGCGTGACCCGGAATGACTTGTTATATTTGGATAGTCATGTAGATTCCCAATATCAACCTCAAACCCAAGGAATTCTCCTCAACAAATCAAAAAATGCGCCTTATGCACACAAATCCCACAACTTCCCCATTTAAGAAAACTTCTCGTTCTTTTTTGGGTAACAGCTGTAACGCTAAGAAGTGAAGATGATGAGAAATAAATTTGTGTTAATGAAATGGAAAGTTTTTGCTCAGTTGCAGATTCGAGACTGTAAAATGTGCATGAATTACTTATGAAATTTTCATAATTTGTTTGTCATTTTTATGATAGCTAGCAACTTATTGATGGTGTGGAAAATTGTTATGCTGTAGCTTTATATTTATGGACTCAAGGGAATTTCGACAAATTTGTCACTTTATAGATTTTTTATTCACACTTATCAAACCCCTCATCTAGTCATTAAATAGCACTCAAATAGGAGTTTAATGCCCTCTAAAATATTGTCACTAATAGAAACATCATGAACTTAGCAAAAAACAGCACCGCAGCCACAAATCTATTGTGATGTCTAATTTCACACAATTTGTCATATATTTATCACTATTTTGATAAATCAACGATAATTAATTTCAATCAATATGTGATGGTGTATAGAAAGCCGTCGTGACCGCCTGTGAATACATATGAGCAATACAATTCGATGCTTAATGATCTTTTGTGGATGTACAATTGTTAAATCGACGGTAAAATGCTTTCTAATTTTCAGGTTAGTGCGAATTTTTTTTTAGTGGCTTGAGAAAATTGATTTTTTTGTTGCTGTTGCTGTGAAGCTTGTCATGTTGATTGAATGGGTTGGAATGCTGAATAAGGAAGTGAATGTGGAAGGAGGTTTGATGAATAAATGGATTTTAATTGCTAGATTTTAGCAGAAATTGATTAATCTCTATTTTTCCAGTTCCAATTGACTATCCAATCCAGGTCATCCATCAGACCATCCTTAAGTAAACTCAATTCAAAAGCAGCAAAAAATTTTTAACTACAATTTCCTTCCCGAAAATAATCATCATTAAAATTATCGTCATCGTCATCATCCAGTTGACTGTTGTCAGTGTCGCTGTTGTCTCCCATCCATACAGATAGCAAAAACAATTATGATACACAATGAATCAGTGTAGATGGAGACGAGAAAATAAAAAAGAATGAGAACATCAAAAAAAGAACTTTTTTTTTATTTCGTAATCAAGATAAATATCGGGTTGGCAAGCTTGAATGCATTTTAATTATGCAGACAATAGAATTGTGTCATGGTATTCATGAGTATGAAAAAAAATTGTTCATCGTATCTTCTTTAATGTATGTATATATCTACAATATTCAAACATATAATGAGTTTTCATTTGTAAAATGGGTTTACATTTCACATCATAGCTAGCTACACACAAAAAAGTGGGAGAACATTCCCATTAGAATTTTGTGGGGAAGAATGCAAAGATAGAGAAAATTATTTTTTATTTTTTGTGTTTGTGAATGAAAGAAAAACATGATGAAAAATGCACTTTCAAGTAGTATGTTTCACATGGCAAACGTATGCAGGAAGAACTATTTTTTGTGCTGAATTGAAATAAAATCTCAAAATTTGAAAGCTTTCCAGATCGTTATAAATTGAAAATAAGGGTGTTCTTGGGTGATTTTTGGGTAGAATTTTTGAATTGAAATGAATTGAAATGATGTTGGATTTTTGGAGACATATAGCATACTAAGGTACTCGCTTGGCGAAGGCGCTTGAGGACAAATTGCCGCATTTAGAGTTCATCGAAAGCTAGATCCGTCATTAGATAACTTCTTTCACTTTCTAATTCCCAGAACTTTTGTATCGTTGTTCGCACAGCAATTCCATAAGCTAACATACTGCAGTCATTGACAAAAAAAGTGACTATAGTTCGTCTTGCCCCAACAGACATTGAACATAATCCAATAAATGAGGAAAATCATGAGTATAATCAATCAATATAATTAACCATGTTCAATTTTGTGAGCATATATAAGAGCATGTTCTTTGTCTATTTGGAGTGATTTTGATGTAAGACCGGATTTTACCTAATCAAGAATCAAGTTGGTTTAAGGCATTATTATCGCATTTTCTTCACCTTGTTCCTAAATGACACAAACGAAGAAAGCACCTAGATGGAGTTTTGAAAGCTCTGACCAAGCTCATATATTTAATCTAAATGGAAAACGCCTCTATAATGCAGTCATATCGATGCAGAATATTTATGGAATGCATATGGAAGCTCTTGTTGAGCCTCAAAAGCTCCAAGGTAGAATTGCCACTCAGAGTGACTTCCGGGCATATCTTTGAAGATTAATATTGCAATTTCCTGATATTCCATACTTAATTTTGAAGTTAAGTTAGCTAAAAGAGACTCAAGATACCATTTTTGAGTTCCTTTCATCTAAACATCATGTGTTTCTAACTTTATAAAATATAGAACTACATTTCCCCAAATTCACCCTAAGGAATTCCAAAACTCTAACAACTTCCGAAAAAAATCTCAAGTACATCTACATGAGATCTTTTTAATCATTCACGAGCATTAAGTATCATTTTTATGCTTATGCGAGTATAGCAGATGCATTTTCATTTTATTTTTCTTGTGTATCAACAAGATGTGTATTTCCGCCTTCTCCTTTTCATCTCTGACAAAAAAAAAACTTTTAATCTCAAAGATATTTTCCTTAATGTTCACAAAAAAAGAATGAAAAGAAAGGAAACTTCCTCTTCAGTCAAAAGTTTTTATGTGCTTATAGTGTGTCGGTAAAAAAGGAAGTACTTTTAAATATTTAAAATGCCATATAAACAAAAAACGGAACAGAATGTGAAGTGAAAAAAAAGAGAGAAATATTTAAATGAAGAGACTTCATAAAGCTTTCAAGAATGTTATTGCAAAGTGAAGTTTGGCTTTGGAATAAACATGAGAAGCGGAATAGGAAGGAGTGTAATGGACGCATTTTTGAGTACCTTAAAATAGAATGACCTGGATTGGCAGAAGTTGTCGAAGGATAGAGCTGAATTTAGGCATTCTATCTGCGCGACAATGGACCCTCGTGCGCCTCATTCAAGGAAGTATGGAATAAAGTATAAGGTTTGCTTAGAGCAAATCCGATACAGCGATAGATTATCAGTTGTCCCATACTCCATATCCAAATAGTGCTGATGCCATAACAGCTTAATTTTGACAAAAAATCATACATAGCTGCATTAAGAGTTTCTGATATCGAGACCGATACACAGACTTTCCAGGTAGTCTCGGTCACGATTTTGGTCCCGGTCAAGTCTCTTAAATTAATCAAAACCGAGAGTTTGGAAAGCTTTAACTTGCAAGCCTGACTACCATCAATTATTTCAAAGAATTTAACAAACAATTTCAACTTTGATGAATGTTGGTTGGATAGTTGAATTGTAATTAATTCAATTAATTTGTACTATTCGAATAATTATTATGCATCAAAGAGAATGAATAGATAAGGACATTCTTTCCTTTAAACTATTTGTAGTTCTTGGAATAATTTGTATGTTGCCAAGTTGAAGTTTATTTTATTTTTTTCAAAGAATTTGTCTTTGATAAGTTTGAGGAATTTTTCTGGAAAATGACAATAAATTGAAGTTTATCTTTTAGAGAATTCAAAAGGTTGGATTGAATAGTTTTTAAACTTATACATATTTGAGCCATTTCCTAACAGTGTGAATGATAGCTATATTAAATATCAACAAGACGTCAACAATCATTTAAATTCAGTCACAATTTAATCTGTAAGTAGTCTGCATGAGTATGTCATATGACAACCATGTAAGTGCTAACTGTACGTTGCTTTCATGCGATGGCAATAAAAGAGCATTAGCTGAGCTTTAAAAGCTTTGTGGCTGACTCTTCTGAAATTATGTTGCTCGGGTACTCAAACACATTGCCTTGATAAATTATCCACATTTTGAATATTAATTAAGTATTCTCATTTCTCGTAATTTACTGTCAATATATATCAGTAAGATAATGTATTCATGCTTGATCAACATCCATAATGAACCGATCATTATGACACTAGTTTTGTTATTTTAAACAACTCGATTTGAAATTTTTTGAGTTTTTGCCTTTTCATCATTAATTCATCGAAATATGACCCCACCTGCCATGTAGCGAGCATTTTTTTATAACAAGTTGAATAATTTTAAACTAGATGCTGACATTATTGACTAAAAAATTGGAATAAATTTCCAATCACTTATGTTGATCGGTTGTTAAACTCATTAGTTCCGAAATGTTGACAGAAAGTTGATCATTCATAAAAAAATTTGATCAATCACATATCAATAAAAATGTCATAAATATAAGGCTGTTGAATAACATTTAAAGCTATTCAAATTGGTGCTTAATATTTCGATAGTAGTTTGTGTCAAGTGAAAGTGGAATCATAAAATTTTAATCATATTGAGTGGCACAATAGATTTGTGAATGTTTTGATGCTTTCGGAATGTGCTTATGTGTAATCCATTTGATTCAGTAATGTGGTAAATGGATGTATGTGTAATAAAATTTGATTCCATGCTTATCACATCGAACTTTCATTTCAATTTCATAATTTTTGTCATTTTTAATGACTATTAACAGGTGAGCTTGATGTTGATTCGGGTTTTGTATGGACAAGTCAATTCAACTCCAAGTCGACTTCTGTACAGCTTCATAAAATCCACCATAACCTTTATGATGCCTCATTTTGACATCATTGCATCATCATCAGCCCAAAATCAATTTAATTACTTAATTTCATATAAAAAAGATCAGTTTTTATCGATTCAACCTCCGCACATAATTAATTGTTTTTTTGACTTTTGATAACATCTGATTAGGCTGTAAAAGCTACACAGATCATGTATTTTTCAGACTTTGAATATTCAAAATATTCACAGCTCAATGGGCACATTAATTAATTATTCAAATATTTTCTTTTTGGAAAAATTTTGCCATGTTTTTTTAAATAAAACAAAATGTTTGTGAAATATTTTTGGTTGTTTCTTGTTTTTGGGGTCGTTTGAAAGTGATGTCTAGTGAATATCAGCATTTCGAAGTTGACTTGAATTTTGTATTGAGTCGACTTTGAAGTTGACTCAAGTTGTATCGTTCCCTTATTACAAAACTCGAGACGACGTCGAGCTTAAAACCGACTCACATTTTGCAATCACCACTAAGAGTCGAATTTTGCGTAATCCTAGTATGCAAAGAACGTATTCTCAAGAGCAGAGTAAGCTGAGAGTAACTTTCCTGAGCATGCTCATCTAGTATATTTAAAGTGGAGCAGACTAGTGTAGTGTTGGCGCTTTTGGTCTATGCTTATCACCAAGATGTGCCACGGAAAATAATGCAAAATATCAAAAACTAATTAAAATCACAATGAGATTAAGGACTCATTCTTCAGATCTCACAAAAATAACCTCAAAATTAGATTCTTCCGATACCCAAAATCACACAAAAAGTTCAGCATTTATGGACATATTCAAACAAAACCTCAATAAAGAACGAAAATTATCAACTGATGCCAAGAGATAGAAAATAGAAAATTATTTTTGTATCCCACACCAGTGGCCCAAAACAAAAAAGTACAAGGAAACTTCCCTTTCATACTCATCAGAATATAATCTTTAGTTATAAATTGTTTCTGTCCAAGTAGAAACAAGCACTGTCGTTTTTCTTCTCTCCTTTCATACTTAAGCTCCTTCCTTATTATTGTTTCTATTAATTTTTTTTTCGGGAGTAATAAGTACGCAAGTGAGCATATACAGGGAGCATCATACGGAAATATGCCAAGCAGATACATTTCCTGTTCAAATGATAAATGATGATTGTGTTGCTTGGCGCTTCTCTTGAGCATATTTTTTAATATTTTTTTTTCATTTTTCCTTGCTTATTCATTATCATAACAAGAGGATATTCTACGCATAACATTTTTTTTACTTCTACTTCTTCCTCCTTTTGTTTATGAAAATTGTTCATTTTTTGTCTTGTTTTTTGTGTTTTCATGCTTGCTATTGTGGGGAGGTTGTTCATGAAAATGCGGTCAAAATTGTATAAGTAATCATTTTTTGTTTTGATAAACGTTTGTGGCTGTCTACTTTGTATAATTTAAGTGCTTTAATGGATCATTTTGAGTTGTGCTGTGTAGGTGGATCAAGTGGAATTTTTGTGGAGAGATCCATTAAGTGACATTAATGTTTGGAACAGAAAACTTTTATTTTTGTTGGATCTACTATCTCTGTTGGATTTCTATGACTTGATAGACATAAAACTAGCTGATTACATCGCGAATGTGAAATTATTCAAATTTATTTTAAATTGAGGCGATTAAAATTCGTCTGATAAGTTTCGGAGACAATATTTTGAAAGTCATCCTTGATGTACATGTGAAAGCTGATTGGCATCATTTAGTCGATAAAGGAAGTGTGTTAATGAGCTGTGGTTGCGTAAGTTGGCAGCTAATTTGCAAGATTAATGAAGAAATTTGCAAGATTAATGAAGAAATTTGCAAAATTTAACGATCTCTGCTTATCAAATTGAGACATTATGGATGAAAATTAGCTTGAAATTGATGAATATTTATAAATATGCATGCATGCATAATATTTGATAGATTGAAGAGACATCCGCTTGCAAAATTAATAGATTCACTTTCAAAATCATCGTAATTCTTTATTGGGATCATCAACTCTTCATAGGGAATTGGGAAAGCCAAAGACTGACTCCAAAGCTGACAAAATTTAGTTTGATCATTAGTTACGAATATTATTGAGATTCTTCAACGGCTTTTTCATATTTAAATTATACAATCAACTACAATTAGTTGATTTTCCCCTTTTATTGCTGTTATTCCCCTTAGTATTATTATTTAGATTGTTTTCAATCTTCAAACAATTAAAATCTTGATTATTACTCCGTTCAGCTATTACAATCCAAAAAAGACACTTAAGTTCCTTCATTTACAAGTTACAGAACAGTTTAAAACTTCCAGAATCAATTCCAGCACATCCTCAGAATTCAAACTATGTTAATAGTCAAAAATACAAAAATTTCAACCAAACATTTCCAAAATTACCTCCCACAATTTTCTGTGGCTTTATAAAAACGGAAGATAGTGGATTTCCAAGCAACATGCCACACGACATAGAATTCCTACTGGCGGTTTCCTTTCTTTCCGCTTAGAATATTAACATAATTATTATTTCTCGCACCATCAGAAGGAATTTACTGAAAATATTTTCATTAGATTTTTCATTTTGCCTTATGGCCGACATTCCCTCTTATTCAATTTCTTTATACATTCATTTTTATTCTTATTGTTATGTGGAGTAGGCATTGCCTCGACTACTATTGTATAATAATATTATGATGGTTAATGAAGGCACAATGCTATGGAGGAAGAGGCAAAAAGATTCACTTCCATTGTCAGTATTTGAGTAAATAATCATTTTCCCTTCTAATTGCCTGTTCTTTTTCTCCATATACTGACTGACTCAAATTTTGAGCCTCAATTTTTACGCACACCGACTTTTCATTTCATTGCCTTTCATTAGCTTTGGACGATAAATTGTGGCGAACTTAATGTGAATAAATGACAATTTTTCTCCTTTTTTTTGATTCCTAGTTCTTTTTGCTGGTTGCTGTTGTTTCCATTCTATCATCAAGCACAATCATCACCAACAACAACAACACTTTATCTGTATATTCATTGTGTTTCTATTTATAGGACATCATAATGGTAGTGAGAGAGGGTTTATGGAAAGTTGATATTGTCATGCTGATGTGGCTAATGAAGGCATCTTTGATGAATGTTGGATGGAAGAAGGCTTTAATGAATTTTTAAATTTTAAGGGAGGTTATGGACAAGTGGGGGTACATTAAAGGGGATAGTTGGAAATGTAGGTTGGGATACTTTGACAGGGAAGGAACATGGTTAAGTGTATTGATTGAGTACACTCATGTGCATGCTTATTTAGGTGGGTGTCTTGAAAATTCAGACTGCTTGTTAGGTTTGGCCAATCAAAAATCAGTAACTTAGCCGAAATTTTGATGAATTTGATCCCTAAATGCCTATGAATAAGTCACTAAGTTAAGCCATATTATGAAATTAGTAAAAAATCAACTGAATCGACTTATTAATACACAATGTCAGCTTAAAGTGTAGACAGATGATTTGCACAAGCCTGATGACAGAGCCAGCACCATAGTCACATGGAAAACCTTTAGTTGTCACCAAACATCCACATATGAACATGATTGCGGTATATAAGTAATTGAATCACACTTCACTTAGTTCCTGCTTTCATTATGTCTATAAGTATCTCAACAACAAAAAACATAAAATCCTTTTTTGCGTAGGCAATCCCGGATTTCAAATCATTATGACAAAAAGTGACATTGTGCTACACTCATAGCCGCTTTTCAAGTGAGTCATTAAGAAAATGTTTACTTTTTTTACCACTTTATCGACTTGGATATGAAAAAATAGCCACATAATTATTATGATGATACTTTTTTTTTGTTACTTGTTGAGATGGAAATTCCGTCCGGTTGTTAATATAAAATTGCACAATCACATTTGATGATGAGACTGAAAGTGATTGGTGAATGTAAATAATGCAGCAAGGTGATACGTGAAGAGTCATAAATAAATTCCCAGACGATTCTGAAGCATAATTTTTGCCTTTTACATCCGGTAGTTGCAAACTTTTTAAAGTTTTTTTAATGAGCTGCAGATTTTCTGGTCATTTAAGATCATTTACATTTCCAGTTTCGATTAATAATTCTACTGTCATTGATTTGACCCAGAAAATATATCAGAGAAGCACAGTTTGACATTTTAGAGTTAAATTGGATGTTTTTTAGATGATGTCAATAATTTAAGACAGTTGTGGGCAATCTGTGTACCGCGGCTAGCGTTGCGCAAAATATTATTCGAATTTTTGCACAACCCTAGCCGCGACACAAGAGTGTCTCGCCAAATTCTTTGGAAATGCCTTGAACCCTTTGCGGTTTCGATCTAGGTTTACCACCAAAATGTACCGCGGCATATAGATTGCCCATCACTGACTTTAACCTTTTTCTGTGCCGTCTTGCTGTCCATAACAACATTCTGATAATATAGGTAGCTATGCAATTTAAACAGTCGTAATTAAGAAATATTTGAAATATTTTTTGGGTGTCTTTTAATTTGCATTCGATGCCGAAACGGATCTAAAGTCGGAGATTGTTATCAAATTGGTTATGTCAGTCGATTTTGTTTTTGACTTTTGTGCATGTGGACCGATTATTGTAATTACCATAAATATTAGTTTTTTTTGTGGCTGATAAACAGATATTTTCTGCTTTATACCGATTATCTTAGGTTAGTTAAGCAGCCTCTCACCAATTTTTGCAATAATCTCGTCATTTTTTGCGGTTGCAGAAATTCAAATGGAAATGAGGCAGAAAAATTTATTAAATCCGGTAAATGTGACCAAATTAATTCCCAGCATGAAAAGCAAGCTTAAAGTAAAGTTGCAAAAGTTTCATTCTATGTGCGGAATTATAAATCATTTTTAATAGCTAGTCGAGTGAAGATATCATACAAATTAAGCTCATAAATTTTGTCATAATTGATGTTAGATTGCGATCAGTTATTCTTTCAAAATTCAAGGTATTTTAATAAGGCATTGGACGCAGTGTTGTTGCCAATTCTATTAGAATTTTTTTTCTGTTAAATTAATTAATAAGTATGTTAATGAGGTATACATAATGATTGTGTTGTATTTATACCGGAAAAAATTAATTTCCTACGCGGATTATTTGCATGCTTGTAAATTGATGTGAATTAATGGACAAGTCAAGTGTTAAAAATGTTGAATTCTTGAGATTTTATGTTGACACTTATGTATAGCATAAATTGGAGTCAAATCGCATGGTTAGAGAAGCTATAAGGTCATACATTTTTGAATGTAGAGACTTTTATGAAGTACATAGGATGCCCATCACTGATCTAGTTGCAAGTTTAGTGGCAGGACTGCTAATGAAGACGATATTCGATTTGTCGTCCTTAAAAATTAAATTTACAACTATCAATATAAAAGCTCGTTCAATTTGTAAAAATTCTTCGGAAAATCCAAATTTTGTCTAAATTTTTCATTATTATGTCGAAAAACACTCAAAAAAGAAAAATTTTACCACAATTTTCCAATTTTTTTGGCAAAAATTCTTTAAAGAATCCAAATTTTGTCTCAATTTTCCTTTAATATGTCGAAAAACACTCGGAAAAGCCAAGTTTTGTCTCAATTTTCCTTTATTATGTCGAAAAACACTCGGAAAAGCTAAGTTTTGTCTCAATTTTCCTACATTTTGCCGAAAAACACTCGGAAAAGTCCAAATTTGCCTCAATTTTTCTATATTATGATGAAAAACTCTTGGAAAATCCAAATTTTGTCTCAATTTTCCTTTATTATGTCGAAAAACACTCGAAAAAGCCAAGTTTTACCACAATTTTCCTACATTTTGCCGAAAAACACTCGGAAAAGTCCAAATTTGCCTCAATTTTCCTATATTATGATGAAAAACTCTTGGAAAATCCAAATTTTGTCTCAATTTTCCTTTATTATGTCGAAAAACACTCGGAAAAGCTAAGTTTTGTCTCAATTTTCCTACATTATGCCGAAAAACACTCGGAAAAATCCAAATTTGCCTCAATTTTCCTATATTATGATGAAAAACTCTTGGAAAATCCAAATTTTGTCTCAATTTTCCTTTATTATGTCGAAAAACACTCGGAAAAGCTAAGTTTTGTCTCAATTTTCCTACATTATGCCGAAAAACACTCGGAAAAGTCCAAATTTGCCTCAATTTTTCTATATTATGATGAAAAACTCTTGGAAAATCCAAATTTTGTCTCAATTTTCCTTTATTATGTCGAAAAACACTCGGAAAAGCTAAGTTTTGTCTCAATTTTCCTACATTATGCCGAAAAACACTGAAAAATCCAAATTTGCCTCAATTTTCCTATATTATGATGAAAAACTCTTGGAAAATCCAAATTTTGTCTCAATTTTCCTTTATTATGTCGAAAAACACTCGAAAAAGCCAAGTTTTACCACAATTTTCCTATATTATGTTGAAAATTTCTCGGAAAAGTCGAATTTTGCCTCAATTTTCTCTTGTTAAGGCGAAAAACATTTGGAAAACTTTAATTTCCTTTCAATTTTCCAAAATTAGTGTGAAAACCCCTCAAAAAAGCAAAGTTTCGCTTCAACTATTCAATATTAAGGTTCAAAACTCTCGGGAATGACTATTTTCGTACAAATTTTCTTTTACCAGGGTGAAAAACTACCGGAAAATACTATTTTACATTTCGGTTTTCCCATATTAAAAAGATAAAACCTTATAAAATGCGATACCGCCAAATACCGCGAAATACCGCAAAATACCGCGAAATACCGCCAAATACCGCGGTATTTCATATAAATACCGCCGATACCGCCTAGTGTGATATCGTCCTTAAAATTTTGAAAAAGGACAACTTTGCGCTGCGGCATTTGATTTCATAGCTTGAAGTCTTCTCGGATTTTGTATGGATTTCTGATTATTTTGAAACTAAATCAGTGAGCAATATCCTAGGGTTCCACAATTTAAATATATAAGTAATTCCACAATCTATTAATTTTTATAAATTAAAGAGTTCCGGAAGATAAAGATTTCAGATTTCTGGTCAGTTACTGATCAGCTATTTTCACCCCACATCATACAAATTAAAATATTTCATTAAATTCCACTTCATCCAATATATTTCAGTAAGCACATGGAACAAGAAGTCCACAAAATTTTTTATATCCGCTTCACTGGGTTTCTTATAATTATTTTCACAAAGCACAGCTTCCAATAAAAATTTTCGAAGATTTTTTTAATCACAAAAATTCCTTTTAAGGCTTTATTTTTTTCGAAAATCATCAAATTTTTTATTCCTTTTAGTATTAAATAAAGTTCACCTACCGCTTTCATTTTTGTTTCCTTCTTTCTTGTAATCCACTTAGTTTCGTTTTCTTTAAAGTCTTTTTGAAATTAATTTTTCAACAGCACACAACAAAAAATTCTACTTTTTTCCTTGCCTTTGTCTTTCTTTGATCATAATAACGTTAAAAGAATTCTTTTCTCACTTCTTATTTTCACTTTTACTTTCCGTCTTGTTATTATTTCTGATTCTCTTCCGTTTCGGTAAGAATTTTATTTGAGGAATTTCACTTCTTTTATTTTTTGCTTTAATTTTTTAATATTTTTTCACGTCCTCAAAAATTCACTGAATTTTTAACGTCCATTCCACGCGATGTGTGCGATGAAAGTGAAGACAGACCCGGTTAAACACAAAAAATAAAGTTGTTGTCTGTCAGGAATGGGAAAAAGAAAGACACAAAATATTCGAGAGAATTAAAGAGATAAAGAGAAATGTTTCGTGGACAAGCACCTGACTAGTTTCACTATAATTTGATAAATGCCTTCTTAATTTGAATGTACATATGTTATTATACGAAAGAGAAACAAAAAAAGTATATTTGGTTGTCTTCTCGCAGCGCCACAAGAGACACTTGTGTATTTCATTGTTGAAAATCTCCCTTCCTTCCTACTTTTGCCAGTGAACATGAATGTGTAGACTATACACAAATATGAATATAAAAAGTTCGAGCTGGTTAACCATCTCAATTTCACCTTCACATCCACACAGCTCAACTTAAGACAATTTTTTTTTCTTCTTTCTTTTCTTTCCAATGTTATGCTTGCTTTTTTTTTGGGTTTTTTAAATGCTCTGGCTTGAAACATGAATGAAAATGAAACGAGATATGTGTTAAACTCTTTTTTAGTGAGCACCAAGCACCAATATGTATACAAACGAAAAAATTTCGTTTTCATTTCTTTCTTCTCTTCTACATTTCTCTATTATACCGTCATATTTACGCTGACATCATCAAATAGCGATGTGGTAAACTGGTTAAATGTCTGGGAAATTTTTTTTATTATTATTATTTTTTACGAGATATGTAATGAGACTCAATTATAATTAAGCGGAAGCTGAGACGCATTTTGGAATTTATTTTTTTTTGAGAGGATTATTGTTGATTGATTTGAGTAAGCATTAAGGTTCTGGTGATATTGGAGGATTTTTTGAGTGAAGTTAGAGTTGATTTGTTGCAGACAGAGTTGCGTGGGCTTCATTTTAGAGTTCGACTCCATGAAAGTACGAGTTTAGAGTTGATTTTGATTCCGAATCCAGGAGACCTGGTTACTCTGGATGCAGAGCTATCCTTCCAAGGGCTTGGCACAAAAAGACATTTTCCTTTTCCTAACAGAGCTTTAGTTCAACTTTATCTTATAATCTACGTGTTAATCGCATGACATGGGCAGGTCAATTATAGAGAAGACCAAGTGAAGCCCCAGCTCTTAAAGTAATAACTACAGACTTTGTGGATGGAGAGATCACGACCGAAGAATTCTTGGATTGGATTTGATGAAAATCACGAGAGTCCTAAATATCCCGAACTGACAGAAAGTTTTGAAGGGTAGTCCTGTCTTTAGACATTCCTTACGCTAAGGTCATATCTTAGATTCAAATGGAGTTTGGGTGATGGATGTACATCCGAGAACAATAGAAATTTGAAGGTCTGACTGCAAATTTTGTCCAATTCTCGATTTAAAGATGCAAATTTTCCAAAATTCATGAATATTCACAAAAAATAAAACAAAAGCAATATCAAAAGTTCCAAAAACAATCTCAAACAGCACAATGAAACGAACTGCATTTGTTGTCATAAAAATAGGTCAAATTCAGTCACTACGGTGCAGATCATCGATACAAAGATCATTAAAGCAACTCCGCGTCTTGTCGTTAGTATGACGACCTTGCGGTGCCCTAGAAAATACATTGTGCTGCTATGGCATCCTCAATATACACATATGCAACTCCACATCTTAAATTCAGTTGAAAAATCATCATAACATACATTATTTCATTCCCTCCTTCATATCACTCTCAACCGCACTAAAAAGCAAGAAGGGAAAAATTGTTGACTTGTCGCCCACTCGAGTGTGCACTTTGTTACGCTTTAATCTCAACCGGAATCTGTGAAATGTGTATATAAATCTTCTCTCATACTTTTTTTTGTGCTTCTGCTTCTTTTCTCCTCTCGAAAATGTGGAAAGAAAAAAAAAAATCTTATGAATACAACTACAACTATCATTATGCTCTTGGCTAGATGAAGAAAAATTGCATAACAACCATTTTATTTATTATGTTTCTTGTCTATGACACTTATTTTCATTCTTTTTGTCTTTCGCTCTTCTCATTCACCTCTTGTATGTTTTTGTCTTTTAATTTTTCATTATGATTGTTAGTGTCATGCGAAATATTTTGTCAGACTTTTTATAATGTTCTAGTTTCTTTTTGCGGTATTTATGAAGTATTGCAAAAGAGTTTAGTCAAGATTTCAATTTGCCCGAGCAGCGATTGCTTGGGGTAAGTTGCTAGGGTGCTTCCTTGTGGCAGAATTGACATCAAGACGTGAGTGTGTCTTGATATCATCAGATTTCGACCGAGGAAATGAAATTTCCGCATCATGTTGTTCAAGAAGCTTGATGCCGGTAATATGCCGCTATATGACCAAGTTGACATCAAGATTTGATGTTGTCTTGATGTAAGAACCATGAATATGGTCATGTCTTGGCTGGAAAATGATGTGATGTGATGTTGTCTTGACACAAGGCTCCCCAAAAACTCTCCTAAAAACAAAACGTCCTTAGCTTGACAGCAACAGGACTGCTGGTTGGTTTCAGCCTTGAAAATGGAATTCGCGGCATCTTGCTGTTCGGATAGCTCGAAGTCGATACATGGCCAAGTTAACTACAAGATTTGATGATGTCTTGACCGTAAAGCCTTCAAAACTCACCCTGACTACGTCCAAGTTTACCATCAAGGTAAACTGAAATTTGACCCCAATTTACTGTTCGGGTAGTTTGATTCCGCTATATGCAAAGTTGAAGTCAATACGTAGTATTGTCTTGACACAAGACCCTCATAACCCTCTAGAATATGGCATCATGAAATTAATCGCATCGTTTAGTTAGGGTACCACGATTCCACTACATGGCCAAGTTGACGATAAGATTTGATGCCCCCCGAGAATACGCCCTTGTCTTAACGGCAACATGAAGGTTACTTTCAACCATAAAATTGAAATTCACCACACCGTGCTGCTCATGAATCTTGCATCTACATAGTTTATTGAAATTTATGAGATATTATGTAGGTGCTTAAAACATTCAATTATGAAGATGACATCAAAAATTTGACTAATGATGCAGCCGTAGAAAATGAGATTTTTACAGGTGCTTAACATTCAAATGATGATTAAAAGATGCTTAAAACGACAAGGAAGTCAAAAGCTTTCCGTCAAAAAAAAAATTTGCATGTCTCAAATCGTGATTCTCAACATGAAAGATTTTTAATACTCTTCAAAGTCAAAAGTCTTCTTGTCTGAAACCCAAACTGATTCCTCAAAATATGGCAAAAAAAGTTGCAGATTTCATCAAGAAATGTCTGACAAGTTCGCATAAAAAAGCCTCAAGAGAAATAAAAATTTCCATAAATTTGTCAAAATTCCACCGTAAGGAGTAAAGACTCACAAGATGAATCTCAAGTATTAAGACGTGCTTACATGTCATTTCCAATTAATACAGTATAATAGATGAAGTGTACAGAATGACAGAGAAAGTGGCTGATGATAAAAAAAATATAAAAATTGCTCACATGACAGTAAATCCCTTTAAATCTTCCCATGCACATACGAAAAACTGTACACAAAAAAAAAGTTTGTGGTACGTGCATTTCATATTCCTCCTTATTATTTTTATCACATACGGAATATTGTCAAGCAATAGCCTCGCATCACATCATACCGTTGTAATCTTGCCTTGTTGTATACACACCATGTTAAGGGGATGTGCACTAACATGTCAGAGAGAAATTTTTTTAAGGCAAAGTTCCGCGAAATGAACGAAAAAAAAAACAGACTCAAAAACCGAAAAAAAGAAGAAAACTGAAAGATTTCTCTCCTTTACACATGTTAATGATTAAGAGCAATTACGGAATGGAAGACAAAAGAGAAATGAAAATTTGTGGAATGTGAGATGTGTTTTTGTGTATTGTATCATTGATTTATTGGTAATTTGATAATTTTCATTAATATATGCTGAAAATACCATTGATATGTTCAGACAATAGAAATGCATTCATAGCCGGATATTTCGGAATAAATTTTCGGTTCACAGCTGGAAGATTCTTTTAATATTGGAATTGTTTCTCACTAGGATGGAATGAATTCTGAATGTTAGTGTGCTTTGGACAGGGACGTAGCCAGGGGAGGGGCATTGGGGGCATTTTCTAGTAAGTTTTCTAACTACGCCCCTGGCTTGGGGACTGTTCATTTATCACTTAATGTAAGAATGTTGGTCTATTACATTAGGCTTGTTCACTTATTAAGTAACTAAAAAATTGGGAATTTTGAGTCTTTTCCATACTTCTCCTACCTGCATCTCAAAATATGACTCGTAACGAAACTCAGACTTGACTCAAACCCCTGCTCAGGCTCTTTTAGGTTACATAATGAGTGAATAATCCCTAATCACTCAGTCACAGGACACTTTTATTAAAGGGGATGCGTTCTCAAGCTTCACATTTAAATCCTTACCTAAATAATGAACATGATTTTTGGACTTACTAACTTACTTACTTACTTACGCTGGCCGGACAAATCAATTGTGATTAATGTTGTCCGTCAGATATGGCTTGAAACTGACCCTATCGTTGGCTTTCGAAAATTTTGGGACAACGTAGAATATAAAACCTGTAACTTGCCTGAAATATATGCTCAGTGTTTCGTCAAACTTGTCAGCAATAGAGTCAGATGCAAAGTCTTTTGTAATAACCTTGTCTCTAAGTCGAACATGGTTCCTGTAAGTAACTAAGTAAATATCGTCAAACTTGTAACGATACACCTGAAATCGTAGCTGTGCTTCACGGTACATAGCTTCAGAACCACTGCCCTAGATACTATCTCACCTCTTATATCACTCTATGCTTCATTCACATTCATAAAAAGTTAAAATACTAACAAGAGTCTAGACTCTAGACTTCGAAAAGCTTTGATGAGAAACGTAACTAAAATGATACAACAACTTCTGTTATTTCTCATGCTAGGTGTCGAGAGTAAAAATATGTATTTATATACAACTCTTTTGATATATCTCATGTGCTGCTTGTTTTTGCAATAAATTTCATTTTCAAAAGAATATAAAAAATAAAAATGTTGGAAAAGACAAAAGAGATGGAAATTCATTCACACTTGATGCTTGTAGCATGATGCTACTTTTTATCATGTTTGTACGACTTTGTTTGATGTTGCAACTTGCAACATTTTGATGCTATCGGGTGAAAAAAGGTGTTCGTAAAGAGTTAAAATTTTATTTTATAGCACCTGGGTGGGCATGATTTAATTGACAATTTTAAAATTGAGTGCTATGTTGATACTGTTGGGAAACTGTAGAGACAGTATCCAAATTTTGTTGGCAAGTAAATGTCCTGTTGACGACTTACTTTCTTGGCGAAGGCGCACGGGTTCCGTTGCTGCATTTAGAATTCGTCGAAAGCTTGTTCTGTCTTTATTCTAATTTGGTATTAGAAGTCGGTCAAGTTAGGGCGGCATCTGAAGGATGCTATGGATCAAAACTGATCTGTTTGACCATCGAAGGAAGGTAAGTAAACTATTCAGTATAACTATCCATAGTGTGATGGATGTGTATGCTTGTAGACAAAGCTCGAAGTCGACTTGACTCATGGCAATAAATTGATTCATCGTTAAATTGATTATATTTAATAGATTCTTAATAAAGGTTATTGACAGCAATGCCATGTTTTGGCTAGTATGCAACCCATTACAAGTTAAGTGATCATTCGGAAGTAAGGGATCATTCGGAAGTAAGGGATCATTCGGAAATTTTGTAATGCTTGGTGTAATGATGGGCAGCCTTTTATTTTTCACGGCACAATTAGGTGGTAAGTCTTGATTGAAACCGCACACGACATATGGTGCATTTCATTTGGCGGTTCACAAGTTGTCCAACACTAGCTTAGAATTTGGTTCATGATTTTGATACAAAGAGCTACGACAGAGAGAAGGGAGCTTAAACCCACACTATACCGTTACGTAATTTCGAAACGTTCTCAAAACAAAATGAATATTAGAGTATATCACTCTATTTATACACTATACTTAACAATCAGCCATCCATTCAAAAAGTGACCTTCCACCAGGTGATGAAGTTGTCTCATAAAAATTCACGACCGTAAAAAAGATTTTCACTTAAAACAAGATATAAATCAGTTAATAAAATTTGACACAATTTTAAGGTAGCAATTTTAAGCATTTTAAGCTCGTATTCTTTTATTTCATATTAAAATAAAAGTTGCGATCGTATCAGATTTCGCAAAAAAAGATTTAAATGTACTCACATACTTTATTATTGTGATATGAGCATACATAATATAAAATATATGAAGCTAGTCTTATAATAATGATGACTTCATGAGCTGCGAAGAAAACTTGCTGATCTACACTAAATTACCATGATTTATTACATTATCAAATGTGACTCACTTCTTTATAATGACATAATATGATAGCGATTTGAAAGAAACGTCGGTAATGCAATAAGCTGTTCATAATGACAGCATACAATAAATTTATTGTGTTGGAATTTCCGTGCATCATCTAAAAAATATGTATGAAAATCGTTTTAAAATTGATTTTTTCCAAATTTTATTTTAAATCAAATTAAATTTAATGTTCGTATTATTGAAATATTTTTTATTTTTGATCAGCAGCAACTGTAGACTTAAAATGAGTTATTATTCTAATAATTTTCAAATTTACGGTAATAATTTTGACTCTAAAAGCAATATTTCAATAACCACCATCAGTTTATTGAAAAAATTTACCCGAACCGATATCGATTTTGGGCTGTATAATAAATTTGACTTAAATTATAGTGTTGAAAATTTCCAGCAGTTAAAGCCGTGAATGAGGTATGGATGATATTCAATGTATCATACATTGTGATATTCAATTATTATTTTTAGATATTTTTGAATAAATTAGTTATGGAAGCTGATGGATGAAATTAGTAAAGGGTCTTAATGCATGCGTTAACGGAATAATTTTAAGATTTAATAAAATTTGTGATTTTTCATATTTTTTTCTTCTTTATGTGAGAAATAGAAATTCAATTTGATATTTTTGATTGGGGTTTATTTGGTTGTTCAGTAATGTCAATAACAATCATTTTGGAGTTATATTTAGCTTTGAATTTCATTATTGAATAATTTCGAATTCTGATCCCTAGTAGACATAGAGTATCCCCTTAAGAAAATGCTGAAGGTATACCGATCTGGTACAGATATTTTAGCAGAGCAATATCTTGAAAATATACTAGGTCGTTAGAAAAAAGTTCGTAAATGCATTTGAAAACTCTAGAAAATTGAACAAGTTTGTGGTCCACGAGGATTTAGTGGCCTCTGTTCCGAGGTATTTTAATACAATTCATCTCGCATCTTTCCTTTTAGATCTTAAAAGCAAATTGTCTGAGCAGTGTGGGGTATTAGGTCAAATATAGACAAATTTGCCAAAAGTTCAAGACTACGGTCTTTTTGACTGAATGTTCAGGAAACAGACCAGTTACCTTTGTCATCCTTTTGAGAGAACTTTGGTTCGATTTCATTCAGAAACCGATCTCTAAATCAGTATATAGAGCACTGCCACAGAATACTAGTATTCTACAAAAATGTTTTGAATTGCCATGAGCCTTATAGCGGATGCGGTTTTGGTCGAGACTTTCCACCAAAAAGTTGGACATAAGAATTTTCGGATAACACTGATATAAAGTATTGTCAATGTGACGGAAATTAGCATAATGCTCACAACATTACAAAAATGATTTAACATTCAAACCATTCCATTTAGTGTTCAGGGTGCCTAAAATATTTAATTAACCGATTGACGTCATATTTGAATCCCTAAATAAGCTTCAGATAAAACTAATTTACATGTGTGACATTCATAAAACCATAAAATTTTGATTAAATGTGAAAATCTTAAAACTGAAAATTCACATGAAAATTTATAGTTCACAAACCTTTTAACCACATTTAGCATAACCAAAAATAAGTGATTTCCTCAAAAATCGACTGCAAATGATTAAGGGATTAATATCAAAGCGTTTTCTGTACTTTACTTTAAAGCCTTCGAGGCATGAATAATCCTTCTTTTGTAAAATTTTTCAAAGAGACCCGGAGTATGAATAATCTATTCCATAAATTGGATTTATTTTATCTCATTTTATATAAAATCCTGTTTGCATCGGCTATATAAAGCACAATATTCAATTTTCTTATTATACGAATATGATTTCATATTTAATATCCAATTCAAACAGGATATAATGGTCTATTGACATAAACCCTGCACTTGATATTTAATATCATAAGTTCAATAACTTATAACAGTTAAGGATGTTATGTATTAAGGTTAAATAGTCAAATAACATTCACATCTGTAAAAGCTTTTATCCATTTTTAAAATATGTACTTACATTCTCGAGTACAAAAGCTGTAAAATTCAATGGAAATTCTTTTTCTTTAAAAATTCCATTTTTAGAAGTTTTCTGACGTTTATGTAGCATATATGTGCTTCATACTTTTTAAAAATCCCTTTCAAGTTCTCAACATATGTTCAACTTTGAAGCATTCAATCAAAAAAATGAATGAAAGCGATGAAAACAGCACACACAAGGATGAAAGGGAAAGAAATGGATAGAAGTGTTTCTTAGAAATTTTTAAGTGATGTGTATATGTGGGGCTGTTCACTAATTACGTACCCTAATAAGTGGAAGTCAGCGATACGGTCAGTTTCAGGTGATTGGGCCAGTTTCAGGCGATAGGGCCAGTTATATGGTCTCCCATGAATCACAATTGATCTGTTCGTCTAGCGAAGTAAGTAAGAAAGCAACAGACAAAGAGCATGCTTTCATGGTACAGAAAGACCACTGTACCTGATACTATCTATGCCGTATAAGGGTAACGCAAAAAATCGATATTTTGGCATCGACTGTAACAGAATTTCCATGAAAAATTGTATGAATGAATATATAGAAATCTAAACCCCATCCCCTCCCCCAACTAAAACTGTCACGTAACAAAAGAACGTCTGTCTCACTGTGCATTCTTCTGAGACGCCTTGGATCGTTTTTTGTTGGATTTTTGTAATTTAAATGTATTCTTTTCTTGAGATCTGAAAGTATAATTTTCAAAAAGAAACGAATCTGAAAGTTGTCAAAGGATTTGAGTAAGGAGTGCTGTTTAAACGAGGGCTGATGTTTAGTGTAAATGAGATTCTGTTCAATGAAATTGTTTGATGCTTTTAACGAGTGAGACAAATAATCTGAATGACTCAAACAACTCGATCAACAAATATATTCTGATTGAAGTAAAAGAAGGAGGGTCAACTTCGGAGCTTTTAAGGTTCCGCTAATGTGACATCTAAATGACTGCCATATGGTATCCAGAGTTGACAAATATATCCGCTTACCAGTCCACCTACGCCGCTTACCGCCTTCTGCCGATGACTTATTTCTATCTGTATGCCAACTCTGAAAAAAACTGACATGGGCCTCCAAAGAAATCATGGAAGGAAGTTGTCGATAGAGTTGCAAAGTTGTACTTTGAATCTGGAATTAGCAAGCGATAGTCAGCGATAGAACTAGTTTTAGGCGAGATCTATGGGAGACTATGGATCACAATTGATCTACACTGCAAGTGAAGCAGATAAGTAAGTAAGTAGACCAACTCTGATTGATATCCTCATGGAAGCGACATCAATTTGGAAATTTACACCAAAATGCCTACCTCAATTGTGTTGCTCGGGCTTAAATCTTGAATATTGTTTTAGTGCTTTTTTATAACTTTTATTTTTATTGAATGCTTATTGCATTGTTACCTGGCTATCCTGCGTTTATGATTAGACCTAAAACTCTATCAACAACCTCAGATTTCTTCCGTCTAGATTCAGTATCATTCCAAGTGCATTGACTGCTCATCACATTAAACAAAGTGTTAAAAGTCATCCAAATCTACTCAAGAACCTCATCATCCAAACACGGATCTCTTCATCCGTTGCATAAATTCACATCTTGACTCACAATTCAAAAGAAAAAAATAAAAATGTAGTCATGATAGGATGTAGACTAAGGATGAAGCCTGAACATAAATTGTTGAATTCAATTTATGGATTTCTTTTCATTTTCAGAGCATGAAGAGATATAAAAAAATTATTTGCAAGTAAGACAGCCGGGATCATATCGGCTTTCAACTTTCATGATGATGCAAGAAATGTTTAAGAAGAAAACACGAGAAAAAAGAAGGAAGAACTAGAATAAATTAAATTAATTCAGACACATCGAGGCTCTCTTCCTTCCCCGAAAGATGGAAAAAAAATAATAATAACATACATACATAAATATATTCAATTCATAATATAAGAAGATAAATTGCCACAAAGCCGGACACATTTTGCCATACATATAAATTCATATGAATGTTAGTTCCATGCAGCCTAAAGTAAGAGAGATGGATAGATCAAAAAAGTAAGTTAGAATATGTGGGCTATTGTGGCGCCTTTGTGTTGGATGTTTATTGCAATTTATTCATACTCTAGTTACATATTATTTTTAGCATAGCTCAAGGCATTCCAAATCAATTAAAATACATTTAGTGCTCAGATGTAGGAAGCTATTAGAAATGTTTTAGAGAGTTGGAAGTGCATTCAAATGGTTTTGAGTTTTAGTTTTACAGATGAATGAATTTTTGGTCTAAATGATTTTTTGGGGCTTTATTTTGCTACTTCAGATGAAGTTGTTTGGGTTTGTTCATTAGCAACGGTTGGTATTTTGAGCGGAGGTGGATATGGAACTGTCTGGCAAATCTAATTTAGTGCAGGGCTATAGATATTTTTGGAAATAATGGCAGTCAATTGAGTAGGCTGATGTGGATCACTTTTTTGCCGAAAAATTGAGCTAGTTGACGTTTAAGCTTGAAACATAATTCCTTTTGTAATTTTAAGTAGAACTTGAATTTTGTAAGGTATCGTCAACTGACTCGAGTTAACTTTGAGTTCTGTTTTTAAGTAAGGGGTCCATTTAAGACTTCATGAAGGCTTGGTCTCGAGATTTGTTGAGACTAGGAAGTCTTGATCTCGGTCGACTCGAATTTTAAATGAAATCAAGTCGATTTGAGTCGACTTTTCAATACAAAATTCGAAATTACTTCTAGCTCTGATAAGAAATCTTGGTCTCGAGCTCAACCTCGGGAACCTAAGTTCTCAGGTTAGATCCCAGATAAACTCTAGTCAGCTTTTGGTACTTTTTCGATGTTTCTAGTCCTACTTAATCGGTTTGAGCATATGCGACACACATGTTATGCCTAGTTGCATCGTAATGGTACATGCTCGTAAGTGTGGGTATCATATGTCAGCCATTTAGAAGCCACTTGAAGCCGGTTTCCATTTGGTATTAATAAGAGCTTTAGAAGAGCTCCAAAAGCTCCCAGATTGACCATTTTCATTTTTGCCGATCAAGTCAATGTCAATCACATTTATAACTACAAATTATTACCAAATCAACTAATTAACTTGCTAAAATATCATTTTATTAATATCTAAATTCTAAATGTTCTCACAAAATCGCTTCATTTAAATACCAGAAATAGCACTAAAATATTCACATCAAAACTATTTCATATCCAACAATTTTAAACACATGGACAAAAAGCATTTGAATATTTGATAAATATTTTTGTGATAAAAGGCTAATAAAAGCAGGCAAAAAGGCAAAAAAATCAACAAGGAGAAATTGGAGATGAAAGTGGGGCTATAAATAAACATCACCATCATGCATGCATATTTCCATCTTTATAGCTCTCCGTTCAACTTCTTCTTCTTTTTTTCGTTCATTTCTTTCCTTTTTTCTTTGTATTTTGTGTTTTTTTTTTTCAATATCATCGCATAATTCTGTTTTTGGCTTGGTGTACTTCTTATGTATCTATACGCGACCAGCAATCATCTACCAGCAAACAACAACAACAAGCTCATTTCTTTTTTCATATAAATTTGCGAAATTCTTTTCTCTTTCATTTTTGAGATTATACATTTTTTTTTGTTTGTGTAGCTATGAGATCATTGATATTCCGGTTCATGAAAAATGAAAATGTATGTTATATGCAATAATTCCGCTTGCCACTCTTACTTTCTATTGAATCATTCTTGTTGTTATTGTCTGACTAAATGGCATTGAAAAGGTAATGTGAAGAAATAAATAATTTTACAGTGTAGAAAAATTCCACCACGTCATCTATTCTTTTCGTCTTTTTTTATGCTGTACGTCTTACACAATCCACACATTGTGACTATGCATGGATTATATAGTGGCCATTTAGTCACTTATTTTATTTTATTCAATTTAATTTCATTCACACTTATTTAAATTAATTATGAAAAGGCAGGAATGAAAATTGAGTCAGTCGTACACGCATCTCATTGACACGCATAGATATATTTGATTCCCTAGATTTAGTTTATGGTCAATTTTTGATGTGATGATGGGTGTGTGTTTGGATTAACGGATTTTTATTGTTATAAAAATTAAAGTCTTGTGATTGATTTTTTTCGAAATTTTTATTTTTGCGGACTACTTACTTGTCAATAAAATTAAATAAGTGGACACATATCAAGTATGGTAAAATGACTAACATGTGAGGTTGAGGATTTCATTTTTAAAATTAAATGCTTTCAAAAAATTGGAATTTCGCAAAATTATCAGATGTCGTTCATATAGCTTAGGCATGTTTCGTTTTTGGCGAAATTTCTTAGTTGCTATTTGATCAATCTAAGATTTGAGTATTAAGAAGGATGATGGATTACTTAAATTTGTCATGTATTTTCCAAACATCTAGAGCTTACCAGTAGATCTTAATCAAATATAGCAGTGCAACCTAGATAAATTCAATTTCTCAGCAATCGTATAGATCCTATTGCACATTTCAATGCTTCTGGGACGCGTCTAGACGTCGTCTTTTCCGAGCAACACAAATTGCAGCAAAGCACTGTCATGGTTGCTCTTAATGATATCAAATGATCATCATCGGCCACGTTGTGTTGGTCATGCCAGCTATGGAAAACCTGCATCCAGTCTGTCAATGACAATTCATGTACAACTTCCGTATGCTGAACTGAGAAAGATCTGGGACGCACTAATCTGAGCTTCGATCCGGCGCCGATGTGTGCCCAATCTTGGATTCGATCTGTTGCTGATGTGTGCCTACAACTTGCTTGAAACTTTACTACTTCTAAGGTTGTAAAGAAAAAGGTTCACTTCCACACAGGATAGCCTAAGTGGAATTCGAACTCATGACCTCTTGATGATTTGACTTATGCTCGAGATGTCTTTAACTGTAGAAGCAGGTATTAAAGTTGCCTATCCAATATTTAAAATTAAAGTAGATTACAAACTGGCCTAATTATTTCTATAATCACAAATTACATGCATATGCAGTTTCTGTTTGTGTTAAGGAATAGAGTTACCTATTTCCTATCCGGTGGCGTTCTGCCTATGTCTACTACACATACATTAGATATACATACATAGGAAGCAATTGCGTCATTTCAACCCCATCTTGTCACAACAACTTAAGATATGAATCATGCTCACTAAAATAATTCATCCACGTACTCTGCATTTTTATTAACACGTATCATCTTGTGACACATATAACTACAACAAAACGAAGAAAATATTGAAGGAGGAATCATTAGCACGCATTCGAGTCACTTGATTTTCAACACAAAATAATAATAAAATCCCCAAAAATGCCGAGCTTCTTTTTTTCTTACAAAAAAATCACTTGAGAATTAATATGTGTGCTTCGGATGCGATTGGAATTAGTGATACGATTGATAAGTTTAGCCTCTCAAATTGTAAATTGAAATGCGAACAACTTGGGAATTTCAATCATGGACATATATTGAATAACCGCAAGCCAAAATGGAAAGCCAAAGAAGAAATCTTTTGTAATACTTGAGAAGGGTTTCGATTTTATTTTGTAAATGATCGATTGATATGCCCTCGGAATTGTACTGGATACAGGAGTGAAGCTAGAGAATTTAGTGGAGTTTTTGGGAGTTTTTCTTACAAGAAACCTCAGTAAATTGAAGATTATTTCCGAAAAGGAGGAGATGAGGGGGTCTGGTCATCATAGGGCCCCTAAGTACGCCCCTGACTGCATATATGCTCGATATTCATGTGTGAAAATTAAATTTCTATAGCTTCAAGCATTAAAGCATACTTGCATGCTGAATTTTGATGATTAAGAGAATGTTTCAACCGGACCGAAACATTTAAACAGGAAGTTAAGGTATGGCCACCTCAACAGTCCATAATGTGCTGTATAAATCGCTATTTACGTCTCATTTATGACTAGATATGATAAAATGTGACTAAGCCATTACTAAATTATTTAATGATTGTTCACGAGAATTTACAGCCGGCTGTGCGTTGTCTCGACATAAATTAATGCATGCTGGTTTTAGGAAATTTATCAAAATGTTTGAGGATGAGATGAAACTTTTTCTATAAAGCTTTGAAATGGTCAAATTTGTGAAATATTTTTTTAAGCCAGACAAAATGGAATATTCGTACCTAAATGTGGCTTCATAAAATTCATGACTAAAATTTTCTCTTTGATTAAAATCATTTTCCATATTTTAATTTTATTTCATTTTCCGCGAGACCAATTTTTAATCCAACATGAGTTCATATTATTTAATCAACGCATTTTCATCATTCCACTGCCATCAATTTTGCAAACACATGCACTAGAATTCCCATTCACAATATTAACTTCAAGCGCTGTCGCAAACGCAAAGTGATGGATGATTTAAAATTTATATTGAAGCATGAGAGTTCTTGATAAAGCATCAGCTATTAATTTGACTGAAGCATAATAAACGACTTTTAGTTCCTCGCAATATCGTGAAAATCGATTTATTGCTTGATTTTACTTCTTTTTTTCCTCTCTCTATTTTTTTTCACGTCTCATTTTGGATCGACACATTAAAAAAAATTGGAGATGCTTAAATGCGATATTGCAAATTGTGTACATTTATTCAATTATTACTATAATTAATAATTTATATGTCCAGCTATAAATGAACTCATTCATCTATGGAAATGTGAATGGATATTCGAAAATTAAAAAAAATAATATTAAATTGAAATTGGAATGTGCTGGATAATTTGGTATCTTTATGAGAGGGACAATATTCAGATTATTGGATACTGATAGCTTAAAATGAGTTAAGGTGAATCGGATTCGATTGGTTGGATATGTAATTAGATGATCTGTAGAAGCTCCATTAGATACTTACGGAAACTATGCTCCGATTTGAAGCTAAGGCTACTAAAAATGCTTCAATCTGACTCTATTGCTCTATTGCAGAAGCTTTATTAGGTAAGGTCTTTAAATCTGACTTGAAGGCAATAGATCACATGGGGAGTTCAAAGGCATATCAAATGAAGTAATAAATAAAGATCGAGATTAGAACCAGGAATTGGCAAACAGAAATAATCAATAGAGTTATCTTTAAGTGACCCTGAGTACCACAAATCGGTTAATCGATCCAAAATCTAGCATCAAGCTGGCATGACTCTAGCTTACTTACTTACTTACTGAAACCGTGCTCCGACTTGGAACCTAGGTTGCTGCAAAAAGCCTTCCATTTGACTCTGTTACTGGCTGTATCACAAAGCTCGTACAAATTCTCAGTTTTGACATCTAACTGGCATTCCTTCATTACCGCCCTACGAGATGACTCTAGCATGATGACGAATTTAAACCGAATCGGGACTCAAGTTAGGTTTACTCCGACCTGTGGATTGATTTATGATTGATTAACCGATTTGTACTGTTTGAGGACATCTATGAGAGCCTATGGATCACAATCAGCACATCCAGTGAAGTAACAAAATACTCAGTCTACCAGAACATCTCCCAATAAAGCAGATACCTTTCAGCAGCTGAATAAAAATGAAAATATTATTAATAATTTCAATTTACGAGTCCAACATCACATTCATATAATTTGTTTTTCAATTACTTTTTCACTTACAAATAAATGTTGTTATTTTTTTTCCTCTCCAAATGAAATCCGAAATTGATTGAGAGGCATGTCGATTCGTCTACAATTAATGCACATTGATATTGATCATTAATGGAAATTGAATGAAAAATTGGAAATGAATGAGATGAGGTGGAGAGTGAAGAGTAAGTAGAAGAGGTTGTTTGGGTGAGTGAGTTGATGAAGAAGCAGTTTTTGGGTATGGTGATATTAAAGGTGCTTGAATTTGATGCTTAAGATTGCCTGCTTGACATTGGGTTGAATTGACGCTACTCTCTTAAGAGCTCAGGTCACTCGGAGGCAGGATTGGACAAATATTCGAATATATTCGAATACGATTTTGTTCAACCCTACTCGGAGGACTTACATGACGGCATGGCGGAAGCAACGACCGAAAATCTTGTTCAAGGTCATTTTGAATTTGGACTTAGGTCAGATTTGGTCAATTCGGCTTTAGGCTAGAGTAAAGTCGGCCTGTGAACGGATGATCGACTATTTCTGCGCCGAAATCTTTTTGGGTCACTTCTCCGTCGATTTCCGGTAATAAGCTTAATAGAGTGGAATCAGTTTGAGCACTTCGTCCATCAGAGTTGGAATAGGACTGAAACTTTGTAAGGAAAGTCAACTTGGATGGACTTTGAGCTCTGAATAATACAAATCGATTAATAGATCCAAAATCGAGCATAAGATCAACATGAATCTGGCTTAAAGTCGAATCCTGCACTATGTCATAGTCACGACGACATGACCTATTCAGCACACCCTTAACAACAACTACAAACGTCAAAATGTCCACATTTTCATCTCCTAAATCAGATACAGCCTCCAAAAAAAAATCAATTTTATGTGTAATTAATATAAAATTCAATTGAAGTTTGACTTATCGGATATCAACCATTATATTATGTTAATGTTATGCATTGATACATCATCATAATTATTATGCATTGAACAAAAAAAATAATCATCATAATTGTATTAATGTAATTGATGTATTGAGCAGCACAAGTGAATAACAAAATTAAGTATTTTTCATTTTTTTGACAAATTGTGGAATTTATGCATGCATGTGGATATGAGTTCATGATGAATTGTCTAAAAATTTTATTATATAGCAAATGAACGGAAAAAAAAATACTTTTTTATTCGACTTCTAAACACCGTCGCTCCGTTTGATGCTATTGTATATGCCTTTGATCATAATCGCATCAAATAATTCATAAAATATGTGGCAGCAACAGAGACAGTAACGCCGTACATGTGCAAAATTGACAAATGCTTTTATTTGCTCTCATTGGGTGTCTGGATGGAAGCTTTTTTTTCGAGGTGAATTGTATCGTAAACAATTTTTTCGCAAAATAAGCATGTACGTGCTTCTGATTGATGCCTTTTTTTTCTATTGCCAAGTTTGAAATTAAGTTTCATTTTCATTGTTTTCGTTTTCTGTTTACTGTTTTGTTTATGGATTTTGCTTTTGTTTTGCAGATGAGATGTACTGAGTGCCTGACTTTTGTGGGTGAATTTATGCGAATGACTGCCAAATGTTGTGTGTTGTTGATTATGAGTCTGTTAGTCTAAACTGATTTTGTGAATAGACAGTTAGTTAGTACCGAGCAGTAGAACACTGGTGGTCGATATGTCACCGTGGTAAAACTTGAAGGTGCCCTGACGGGACCGCAGAAGTTCATCAATTTAGCTCATTTTTGCAGTGAAAAGAAATCGACTACATTCAAGACACTCATTAAATACATCTTATTTCCATCAAAATCACTTAGACGTTCTCATGCTCTAACGAGACAAAGACCGAGACAATGACCGATACATAGACCGAGACAGAGACTCGAGACAGAGACTCGAGACAGAGACCCGAAACGGAGACCCGAGACAGAGACCCGAGACAGAGACCCGAGACAGAGATCCGAGACAGAGACAGAGATAGAGACTCGAGACAGAGACCCGATGCAGAGACAGAGATAGAGACATAGACCCAGACAGAGACCAAATCTTCCATTACCTCCCCATAAATGCGTCTCTAATGCTCATTACCTATTAATCCCTAATTACTTCCAAACTTTGTGTGTCTACGCATAAACACTTTTACATACTTCTATTCCAGACACATGTCACGCTGTGGATTGAATCTTGAGTCATGAATAAAATATGAAATTGTAATATTTCTCTCATATGAGTTATTGTAAATTTCATTTCAAAAGTGAGAATGAGAGACAGCTAGAAATAACACGACAAAGAAAATTGGAAGCATAAACAACAATCAAAAGAGAGAAAAGGTGAAATGAACTTGAGATCGTGCTGATAACTATTTTTCATCTCATTTTTTTTAGTCTTTTCATATTCTTTATATTGTATGACTAGCAAATATTTGCCATGCCACTTGTTGTACTTGCTTTTTCTTTATTGAAATAGGAAAAAGAAGGAAGAAAAAAGAGAGAAAGGAAAATTAAATCGAATTTGAGACACTTCAAAATAATATAAAAAAATGTCTAAAATCAAGTCTATTCTTATGATTTTTTATGTAGAGTCATTTTCCTTTGGTGAAAGATAATCTACTTTTTTTTGCAAAGAAATTGGAGATGAAGAAGACGAAGAGAAAAAATAAATAAAATGAATTTTCACTTGTTAGATAGCTCTCGACACTCTTCGGTACGGAATGTACAAATGATAATATTTATTTAAATATTTCTACTTAGTGTCACGTTTATTTTTTTGGGGGCAATGTGGATGGTTGGTAAATTTGTTTTGAGAGATATAGCCAAGATACAGCATGAAATGGTTGTGTTGATTAGTGAACGTCTGTCTGTCTGACTGTGTACTTTTCAAAGAGATCAAATTGGCTAATCGATCAAAAATCGGACTCAGATTCGGGTTCAGCTGATTCTGACTTCATGCTGAATTAGGATTAGAGTTGCTAAATTTGTTATCTATGACAGACAAAGGCAACATCTCTGTCACAGTTTTTACCAGTGAACAGGCAATGACTTTTACAGGCAACACAAATATTGCAACTCTGATTCGGATTGAACCTAAAGTCAAGTGAACGATGCCAAATTCACGCCACCTTGGTGCCGAAATCTGGATCGATTAACTGACTTGGAACTCTCCCGGCTTTTGATTCTTTTTTACCGCGAAAATTGAGGTTCGCAGCATTATTCCGCTTGGGTAAAGCGACCATCTGCAGACATCTGCTGGGAGATTTGCTTCTTCAAACCACGAAAATTGGAAACGATTTCAGAAATCCTAGTCTTCTTAAATTGTCTCCAAGCCAATCAACTGCGGTTTACAATACTAGTTTCAACTTTCCCCAAAATAAAATTGACTCTCCTTTAAACAAATCCTGCATTTTGCCGGATAAATCGCGACATTGGCCAAGACATTCATTTAAACTCCAAAATATCCACAAAAATATGCCGCTATTATCTCTCAACCGAATTAATTTACCATTAATATTGACAATAGCTTCATACTACAGAAATCTTTTTTTTCCATCACACATGATATCCCATCTGGTATGTTTGGTGTCCGAAAGGAATTTTTATATTCACACCGTTTTCACGTGTGAATGTATTGAATTTGTTCAGATTGAAAAATCAGTTTTTTGGATTTTTCAGCAAAACTAAGCACAATGGCAAGTTTTGTTCTATCGCAAAAAGTTTGTGCCTGCAATTCCTCACCATAATCAAAAAACAGATTTGAAATTGGTTGAGGCATTGCTGAGAAAATCGAAAAATTCGCTTTCTGTAAGCAAGCAAACAAACAAGCAAACAAGTTAATCAGCAAGAAATCTCAATAACGAGACATCGTAGAGACTTCTAGTTTTTTGCTATCGATCCGTGCTGCTCTATAGAAGAGCTGATTAGATTTTGGGCATGGTAGGAACTGCTGTTGCTTCAAAAAAAGCAAAAAAATTTCGTTTTCATACAAAATTTCAAAATCAATGTTTTCTATGATTTTTTGAAACATTGCACATTGTATGAAAATTGATTCTGAGAAGCTTGGCCTACCCGCTGGAGCTCGATCCCTCAAACATTTGCCAAGCGAAGCTTGGCCTACCCGCTGGAGCTTGATCCCTCAAAGATTTGCCAAGCGAAGCTTGGCCTACCCGCTGGAGCTTGATCCCTCAAAGATTTGCCAAGCGAAGCTTGGCCTACCCGCTGGAGCTTGATCCCTCAAACATTCGCCAAGCGAAGCTTGGCCTACCCGCTGGAGCTTGATCCCTCAAAGATTTGCCAAGCGAAGCTTGGCCTACCCGCTGGAGCTTGATCCCTCAAAGATTTGCCAAGCGAAGCTTGGCCTACCCGCTGGAGCTTGATCCCTCAAACATTCGCCAAGCGAAGCTTGGCCTACCCGCTGGAGCATGATCCCTCAATCATTCGCCAAGCGAAGCTTGGCCTACCCGCTGGAGCATGATCCCTCAATCATTTGCCAAGCGAAGCTTGGCCTACCCGCTGGAGCTTGATCCCTCAAACATTTGCCAAGCGAAGCTTGGCCTACCCGCTGGAGCTTGATCCTCAAACATTTGCCAAGCGAAGCTTGGCCTACCCGCTGGAGCTTGATCCCTCAAACATTTGCCAAGCGAAGCTTGGCCTACCCGCTGGAGCTTAATCCCTCAAACATTTGCCAAGCGAAGCTTGGCCTACCCGCGAGACTTTTTATGGGACGGTGTGAATATATCCGCATTGGGTTTCTACCCGATACACTAGTAATAAATTCATTTCTTCTTTCATTCAGCGGACTTTTGAATTCAACGAAAAACAAATTTGAAAGCGCATTCATTCGAATATTTTTATGAGATTATTTCTTGTATCAACAACAAAAGCAATCGCTTGGCATCAGACGCTAATTTTGTTCGTTCATATTAACATCAAGTTATCTTTATTTGGATGTATTGACTCTCGCTTTTGTGGGTCAATATCGTTCAACGTTTCCCATTTTTTTGCGAATTTTCATATCCACAAGATGAACAATGTAAATGAACTCTCTAACAGCTTTTTAGGCAATAAATATAATTTATTCATCTCTTTTATAACTCCTAATGAGATGGTGGCAAAAAATTAATTTTTATTCGCATGAATGTCTTTTAGGAAACTTTTACTTTTCACCAAAAATGTTGATGACAATTTGGATTTTGTAACAAAACAAGGAAGTTCGATTGATCACCTGGATGACAAATAAAATGGATTTTTTTACGATTTGGTAGTAATTGTCAAATGAATTTGAATGGTTGATAGAAAAGGAGAGGTTTTGTACATCTTAATTGGTGTGACCAAAGGTGACATAAAGTGTGACTAAAGGTGACATAAAGTGTGACTAAACTTAACATCTTAAGATGCCGAAAAATCCTGTTTTGGTTTTTTTTGAGTTTAACTCATTCGTCGAGACTTTCGTGTTAGGTCTTATAAAGAAATTATAAAGAAATCTATCGCTTAATTTGTTCGTCCTGTGGCAATCTGTCATACAATCGAATAGACTCCGATAGCTCGAGATTAGGAACATGCGACCGGAAATTGAGGATATGGGTTCGAGTCCCACTCGGGATACATTATTCTGTACTATAATTTATCTGGTAGATTCAGAGTGCATGATGTTGTCTTAGGATTTTTTCTCAGGGTTTTCTTTTGAAGTCTCTTTCATAATATGTGAATGAAGAAGGTGAAGAAGGCTACGTCACGAAGCTTATGAGCCTCCACTAAAGTTCTTTTAATGACACCAAATTGAACCCGATTACGCTAGGCATCATATGACTTATAAGTAGAGGCTACCTCCAAATGGAGGAGAACTTTGATGAATTTTCACTCATTTATACTCAGGAAAGTAGCATTTCATAGAACCATTTAGAGAACCTTGACCAATTCTCATTCATTTGTGCTCGAGAAAGTAGCTCTTCATAGCACTTATCAACTCTCTCGAAATTCAAAATTCAATGAATTTGATTACATTAATGATTTGCTCAAAGCAATTGTTTACCATGTCAATTGGATATAACAATATATTTTTGACTCGACCTATGGCTTTTTATTGTATCAAATTGAATAAATGATACATTTATGATTAAATCATACATCCATTATTAGTATTAATATCCAATGAATTGTTTGTTTTGACAGAAAGGTGTAAATCCAGCAACAATAAATGTTAATTTTTGATATTATATGATTAATTACAGAGTTGGACAATTAATTCATGCTGTCATCTGTCTATGACTATAAAAAATCAAGTCAGCATCTTTGAATTTTGTATTAAAAACTCTATTTGTGCTTCCAAATTCTCACTGATCCGTTGCTAATCAACAACATCAATCATCAACTCTGTCAAACTTGTCGAAAACTTTTTTGTTATGTGTTGATTAAAAAACTAGCTTTTGGAAGCGCCAACAAATCAAACTCTTTCAACAGTCGATAACATCCCGCAGTTTATTAACCTGCGAATATGAATTAATTGAATAATCAAATTATGCTTCTTCCTATTCGTCTTGATAGTTATTGAATAACTGAGCTGAATTTTTTCTGAATGAAAACTTTTTCCATTTATATAATTGCACAATAATCAAGTACCATTCAATGTACTTTGAGGTGATGATGAGTGCTCATTTGAATAGCACGAAACCTCAATTCAGATGATAGACTCTATCCACTATTATGGAATCATAAGAGTTTAAAAGTTCAATTAGATCCTCGAACTTTGTTATTTGCAATGGTTTGAGCCAGTTGTGGGTAGCCTGTGTGGTGCGGTACATTAGTGTAGTGTTAAATATGTTTGGAAATGCCATGAACCGTATGGATCAAGGATTACGATCAATTGGTGCTATTATTTACTACTTTCTTGGCTGAAGCGTACGTAGGTCCATTGCTGCGCACCTAAAGCACTTAAACCGGCTCTATCCTTCGAGAACTTCTGCCAGTTCGGAATTTTATGGACTTTATCGTCCTTTTTCATGATTCTAATCCAGGAATTCTTTGGTCTTCCTCAGGAACGACAAAGTGTGTCACGAATAATAAAAGGTTGCCCACCCCTGCCTACATTAAAAGTGAAAATAAATAGAAATTACTCCCCAACTAGATTCAATTTTTGCTGTCACTGCAAACACCATTTTCTCCTATTTTCTTTATCTCCATTGCCATAGCTCTAATTAAAAACAGACAAGACTTAGTTACCGACATCATAAAACAAAAGGAAAAAGTAAATTTACATTGGAATCAGAAACAAGAATAATTCATGTGATCATCATCAAATAAATAATAAAATAAGGAATGGAAATGAACATACATTCACTTCTCCCCACTCGCTTCCACCTCCCCATTTATGTTACACTTAATCATAAATAATTTTTTTTCATTGCTCTTTTGTTACCTTTTTTTTGTGCTGTGAATTTACATAATGTTAATAAATTCAGCGCACGATTCAAGAGTTCTTTTCTGTTTTGGTACCATCCACCCTATGAAAAAACAGAAAGTGAGTCGCATTGGCAAGGTTGTTTTGTAAGAAAAGTAAATGAAGTATTTTTCAAAAATAATTTTTGCTTTCCTTTGTGGGTAAATTTGTCAGGATTTTAATTAGTTATGGCTGTTGTGATTATAACAAGACCCTGAACAGGACTATCAAAATCATTAACAGAGATTCTATTTACCTTTCCTAAATTTGATATCATTGTACAGGCTGATTTTGGAAATGGTCGGTTGTAAGATTCTTCCAATTCCTATTTGGGCATCCAATCCTATGTCAATTAGTTTGTATAGGCTATTAAATCGAATTTACATATGATTTAAAAACAGTGTTGTCTGCTATATGATCTACCTGGTATTTTGGAGCCATTGCTTTAGCCAAGTCTTAACCTTCAGAGATTCTAGGAATTGTGACCAATAGACTATCACTGAAAAATGATAAAAGAATCAAGGATGTCCATTATTGATTTATTATTCACAATTTATTAAGAAACCCATGGCAAAAAACCCATGACAAAAGGCACATGGATTAGGAAATGGCCTAGGTTAACATGTAGTCTTACTTACTTATTCCGAACAGATTAATTGTGATCCAGTACCTCCCTTCGACATCTCCTAAACCTAGTTCTAAAGCTGTTTGTCTTCTACCAGTTACCGATACCAAATGTAACACTATCTTCATCGACAGCTTCTCTGTATAAGTTCTTAGACTCTCGACGTGCAGGTAGATTCCTTAAAATTCGAACCAATGCCAGTGTCATGCTAGTGACACAACATTAAAATCAAATTCAGAATCCTAAGAATTATCAATAAATTCTGACAAATTCCCCACAAAGATCCCAAAGATAAACAGCACAGAACTTTTCTCACCTCCTCGAATAATAATTTTGCATAGAAATTTAATGTTCTTCTTATGTACCGTTTTTTTTATTTGCTACATTTTATGAGTGTGAATGAAGAAGAATCAAGATATTTACGAAGGTAGAAAAGCGGAGGTTGTTAAAGTAAGCAAATGAAAACGGCAAGAAACAGAAATACATGACTTTAAAAGAATATTTATTATCAGCGAACGAATCAAATCGAGAAAATTGTATGGAAATTTAAACATTGAAAAAAAGGAAAATTTTGACTTCCAAATTGAGGCACATATTTGGGCGGTATGTAATGTTTTAATATCGCTTATGTTTGAATAAAGTAGATTAGTTTAATGCTTGCTATTTGCATTTTTTTGTAGATTTTCTATCCATGTCTATAGGGAGATCATCGAGTGTATAGATGCATAACTTTAGGTGTTTTTATATTTGGTGCTGAAGTGGTATTAGAAGACCCGAGGAAGCTCCAGTAAGCAAGGTCTTAAAGGCAGATGTTGTAGATGGCGATAGTTCACGTGATCGGTAAAAGAACTCATCGAAAGAAGCTGCCGACCGAGCTATTCCTGCAATTAAAATCAGGGTAATTGAAAACCTGTAGCCAGCAATTTTCTGGACGGTAAAAGAGCCCGTGGACGCCCAAAGAACTCTTGGAAGGAAGCTGCCGATAGAGATAGTAGTGCACTTGATATCGGAAATTGGCAAGTGGTAGCCAGCGATAGAACCAGCTTCAGGAGACTCCTGTGGGAGGTCATGGATCACAACTGATCTTTACGACCAACGTAAATAAATAAGTAAGCACGTAAGTGCCAAAAAAAGCTTCAAATCCATCAAAAAAAATTTAACAATTTCCTTCCCAAAATATTTATCGATCTAGACTTTAATCATATAAATAACTGAAACTATAACATCAATTTCTTATTCCAAAAAACTATCAAGAAGTCAACTACATGAAAGTTAGTAGGACGACGTTACAAATGTTGAAAATGTCACAACATAAGCATAAATAGCGACGAAATGTGAAAGAAAAAGTTTCCGTTTAGTAGGCTTTGTTTTTCACAAGTTGATTTTGTTTGTCTGTTTACACTTCTTGATCTCAATAAAAATAAAAATAATCAGTGATTTAGAAGTATTAAGGATAAAGTAAGAAGGTGATTGGGTAGTGAGTGGTTAAAGCGCATTTTGGAGTTGTCAATCATGATCGATGTTCAGGAAGCAGTTGAAGAGATTCTGTGAGTTTAATATTTTAGGGAATGTTCGGAAATTGCATAATGCTTAGGACAGGGGAAAAAGGTTTGTTACAGATTACAACCGGCTCATGGCCAGGTTCATAATCTTGCAACAAAGTTTTAAGGGTTAAAAAGGGAGGGATGGAAGGAAGGGACCCTAAAAAAACTTCCGGACGTTCCTTTTTTCCAAATTTATATCTCTAAATTCTGTCCAGTTCCAAATCTTACAAATAATTCTCACAAAAAACAAAGCTAAATTTAGCATCAAAAACTTTCGATCTAAAACTACCATCATTCCGTCTGATAAATCTTCTTCCTACTTAATATCCAACAAACAAAGATCAAACAAAGAAAATAAAATCAAAATGAATTTTTCGAGATTCTTCTTTGTGCTATATCTTTAAGTCTAGTCAATAACATAAGTATCCTCAAAGCTCATTCAATTTAAAGACATTTAAAGCAAATGGTATTGATATGTGATACGATATGATGATATTGAGTACAATAAATGTGAATGGTGAATATTTAAATTCTTTTTTTTACGCCTCATGTAATATTTATTAGAGGAAGAATCAAGGGATGGACAATATTTTTGGTAGGTTTAGGGACTATTGAGAATTGATTCATTATTTGATTGGTGTGAATTGTTTTATGTTTTTGTATGCAAAAATATTCTAATTTTCGGAGTGTCGAAGCCTTTTAAGGAATTGATATTATGAATTTTTCAATGAAATTGCACTCAATATTATTAGGATCATTCAAAAAGAGTTCCTTCATTTTTGATGTCTAACAGAAAATATGAGATACACTTGAGTAGAGGGATGTTCATGTAGGTAGGCATGCGAGTATGTATCGAAGGAATATCTACTATTCAAAAAGCACAAATTGGTTACTTACTTCCTTTTCTGGCCCTACAGATCATCTGTGATCCATGGTCTCTCTTAGTTGGCGTCTAAAACTAGCTTTATCGATGGTTGCCCTTTGTCAATTGCTAATATCAAATGTTTTACTATCGCTATCAAAAGCCTCTCTCCAAGAGTTCTTTAGTCGCTTTCTTTTCATACTAAAAATTGGTTAATTCATCTAAAATACGCCACTTAGTTGGCGAGAATCTACTTTGACTCTGACTCTGATTTGAACCTTGACACGTCTCTGGATCTTTATCAAAGTTGCTCTTAGCAGGCGAATCGTAAAGGGAAATTACAACTCTGCGATGAGACTCGATAATCCTACTCTAATATCCTCCGAGTCGTAGACTACTTTACAATCGATGAGCAAGTTGACTGTTTCTGTGTTCTTGTCGTCGCTTCTCTGTAGGATTTGTTTGATACTGTAATTGTGAGATTTGGTGCGTAATTAGGCTTAAATCTTACCTTATGAATGAGTCACACTAGCCTGAGGCTAGATTTTGGATCGATTTACAGACTATTGGTATTCGGGTTCTCTTCGAAAAATGCTTGACTTTATAAATAGTATTGAATATCATCATGTAGTAAAAGATATGTTTTGGATCCAAAACCCGCCCTCAACAAAAATATTTCTCCAATTTTCTAGGACTTTCTGATAAAAATTATAAGAAACTTTCAAAATCCCTTCCTGGAAATTTTTTTCCTCGCCCACACATTCCATAATATTTGATCGATCCTTCAGCCTTGAACCTTTTATTTCGATCCATTCGTGAATAATTTTATTAATTCTTATAAATATTTTCAAGACCATCCATACTCCACCATTGATCAATTCATTCATTGAAAAACACAGAAAAAAAGGCCAAAAGCTTAAAGGAAATTTTCTTCCCATAAAAATGGGCAAAAACACTTTTCGCATAATAAATACCATTCAATCTCACAATCTCATCCATACACACATGCTTTTGATATAATTTTCACTGAGATTAACGATATCATTGATGGTGAACGTAGGCGATAAAGTTTCCGTTCTTTTTTTTTACTGTTTTATGCTTTTTTGGACTATAGCCCAAAAAAATTTATTGATGTTTATGCTTTCAACATGACTCTTAAATGCTTTTATGTGGATTTTTAAAAGTTCTTTTTTTTGGCTTCAAAATGGGGATTGAAGAACTTGTTTGGATTTCAAGTGGACAATGTTTGGTAAAATTGCATTTTTGAAAAGCTTTATTCAGGCGCTTAGCCAAAAAATGAGGTAGGATAGTGAGATTGTAGTGGAATTGCAGGAATTTTCGGAAATTTAGGGGTTAAATTAGGATTTTGGATCCAAAAAATTGGGGTTTGTGTTTCTTTATAAATGAAGATCCCGAATAGCTTTGGTCGGTTAATCGATCCAAAATCCTGCAGAAATATGGCATGCAGGAAAACGTACAGAGTAGCACGACTCTAGTCTCGTGCCAAATTCGATTAAATTCGGCCACAAGCCAGAGTTATCGCAATGTCCTTTTCATACTATCCTGAATAGCACAAGACGGTTAATCAATCCAAATTCCAGAATTAGGGTGGCATGCCCTGGGTATCACATAGCGCGACGTGAGGAGTGGCATGACTCTTACCCCATGCCAAATTTGATAAATCTGGCTTCAAGCCAGATTCACTTCTGTCTCTCCCTTAATTACGCTCCTGTCTCCAATAGTAATTGAAATGTATTTGAACGTTCAACATCTTACTATTCATTCATGTCTGGCATATTCAATGCCATATCCTACATCCACACAAATCGTCCTGTAACATTGATTATTGAAAAACAGATGAGAAAATCAATGGAAAAACGGAAGGCAAAAAGTCAAAAGTCGAACGTCATTAAATTGAATTTTATTGAATTGTTTAAATCAAACCTCCAACATTAAACATCCTTAATGCCTTCTTTTGCTACATAAATAAATGAAAAGATAAGTAAATGTTTGTTTACACAAAACGAATATTGAAGGATGTTTATGTTACAAAAAGCGATTTTAAGCATTTATAAACAATGAAAAGTAATTTATAATGCAATAAATTTTGCAAAAAATGTATACTAATGGTTTCTCTATGCCAAATCAGCAACAGCAGTTGTGTATATACAAATTTTCTTATTTTTATACAAAAAAATAAAAGCTTATAACAGAGAAAAAAATTATTGTTCAGTCTGAAAGCTCATATAACCACTGAATGCGGTTGTTAAGTTCATTTTGAGATGATTAAATATTTTTGTGTGTTGGTGTTATTTTAATATTAATCCGACATGCTGCTTGCAAATTTGGTATGGTCAAATGTTTGTTTGCATTTTGTTAATACAATAAAAATGTATACAATTTTTATTTCTGATGCTGATGATGCTGACAGAAAAAAAAACCACCGAAATTGCAAATAAAATAAATGTTAAAAAATAATTTTTTTGGACATTTGGAATATGGAGATATCAAATGGACAGACATTGTGGCTTGCTCGTAATAGGTATGGATGGAGGATCTGGGATGTGTCGTATCAGGAGTTGTTCAGATTTTAAGAATTCACGAAAAATTCCTTAAGTGAACTATTTTAATTCAATTTATGGTTTGTGTAGAATTGAAGCTTTGCCCGTCTAGTAAAAATCTTTCAAGTAATACAAAATTCAACCTCAGTTCGGCGTGATTATGACATGGTGCCTGATTCGATTCATCATGCCAGTTATTCCGGTTTAGTGCCAAATTTTGGAGTGATTAAATGACTTGTTCTATTTGGGTTACTCGAAAGGAACTGCCTGCGATTAGTCAACTAACCGTGTTTAGTAAATAGTTGGTATGACATTGCAAAATTCATGCTTTAGCCATAAGATTGACTTTTTAAAAATTTGGACCTCGATACCTGACAACTTTGGTCTTCTGACATTGAATCTCAGCAAGGTCTTCCTTGAATTTCACACAATATTATGAAAACCCCCTTTGAAAGTCAAGAGAAAATACACATCTATAGCTTTTTTCCGAGAACTTTTCATTACCACAGTACACTTTGAACCGGATCAACTCATTCAAAATTCCTCATAAATCCGAAATCCTCAATTAAATGATTACATTGTTTTAACATTTCACATTGGGACTTTCATTGTTTCATGAACATTTTTGTGTGTTTGCAGAACAAAGTTCAACTTTGATGCTGAGCATAACAAAAGAGTTCATTTTCATACATTTTCTGGTAAAAAATCAAAATGTTTTCATCAAGAGAATACGATACAGAAAAAATAAAATCATTCTTGGAAAAGCATTATTTCAGATTGGATCTTTTGATCGACACATTTCGATACCTCGTGCTTTTGAGGATTCGATGGTGATAAGAGTTTGGGGGTGAGGAATTTCAGATCGGGCTGGAATATATTTTAGTATTGTTCGTTGAATAGGTTCTAAGATTTAGTCAAAAACTGCAGTTTTAGGAAGTTGAAAGGTAGGAAATATAGTTTTTGGTCAATCGTTGGTATGGTAAAGGTTAGGGCTGAAGTAACACAATTTAAATATTTACTTCTTAAGTCGTGCAAATGCCTTGTATGAGTTCAACCTTATACACAAGTTTTAAAAGACAATCAAAGCTAGTTAGTTCAGCAGAACTCAAAATTGACCCAAATTGTGTTCGAAGCTACCAACTTTCCCATACAAACCCCATCTCAACTTCAAGCCCTTCATCTCAGTCACTGTTATTCCCCACAGTCTGTCGCACCATAACCACTAAAAATATCATAAAAAATTCTTCATATAAAAATGTATGAGAAGCATGCACGACTCAGATACTCATCATAATTCAAACGAAAATTGATTTTTCCTGCTCCTTTTCGTCTCTTTTTATTTTTATTTTTCATCTTTCAGTCTCTATTCTAATTTCATATTCATATACACCCAGAATTTCGTGTGATTCCGTTCTCAACATCTCAATGGAAAGGAAATGATTTATTGAAAAATAATGAGACGAGATTGTATAATGTTGCTATCCATAATGCTTTTATACTATACTCATTTTAATTCAACGATGCGTGAAGACTGTTGAGTCTCGGGTTCTTTGTGCTGTGCTGCTTTTTTTTATGTGTGTACTGTATATTAAATTTTATTTATGCGATGTTCTATTGGTAATCAGTGATGTCTCATAAAAATAATAAGAAAAGCTCCTTGCTGTTGGCTTTTTTTGTGCTTGTTATTCCTGCTGTCGCTTGCTGCTCTGCTGTTCACAATAGCAGAATCTAGAAATCGAAAATAAAATGAGATTATTCAATGGGATTTTTTTCATTCATTCTGTTATTGTGCGATTGCCATACACAAAAAATAAAAAGCGTAACAGCACAAACAATCCTGTTATTTTATTAGAAAATTCAATTCATTTTAATATATTATAGCTAGGGATTTTATACTTTTTTTTTGCTTTCAATTATGTATTATACATAATGACTATTGAGTTTATTGAATGAGAATGTAAAATAATCCATGAGAAACTGATGAAGGTTTGAGTGATATACTCTCTTTTATTCGTAGTCACGCTGTATTGTGTGTGGAGTGGATTGCATAACTCGTAGGCGATCATTAATTAGCTCATGATAGTTTTTTTTTGTGATTGTAAAAAAAAGGTTTTGTTGTTTGCAAAGCTTTTAGTTGTTTTTATGAACAATTCGGGATTTTAATGGAGTTTTATGACATTTTAATTAAATATTACTTGTATAAGCATTTTGTGACACAACGGATATTTCACCATTGTGTAGATTTTATATGGCTAATAACCTACTCTAGAGGCATAACGTGGTAGTTAGGACATTGATCTCTTATGACACATTGACGTCAAATTTGAACTCTTAAATGTGAACGATTTCTATGGTAATGTATGGAATTTGTGACTGAGTACAAAATTTGGTTCATGATTTTTTAAAATTATTACGAAGAGTTAGAAGGGGATATAAATGCTGAATTCCTGATCGGTGCCTTACCCGACCGATACAAATAACGAAGACTTCACCACGGAGCTCTTAAAGCTCTGGTAAATCTCCTCAATTAACACCAAATGGAAGCCGACTCCATTTGGCGTCCATATGGCTGCCAAAACCAGACGGCTCCCATTGGAAAGAGCTCTCGAGGTAGACATAAGAGCTCATGGGATTGATTTGTGAGCAACGGTGCAAAACTGGCAGAAGTAATCTAACGGCAGCCCATGCTTACGTCAAATTCTAAATGCGGAAATGGGCTCTCGTGTACCTTCGCCAAGAAAGTAAGTAAGTATTTGGTGTTAATGAACGAGAATTAGCGGAGCCTTAAAAGCTCCATCGCTAAGCCTTCTTCATTTATGTCGGTCGGTTTAGACCTCGATTATCACCCCGAGAAGATCCCTTTAAAGTCAATCTCCTTTTTTTAAAACTTTTACAATTCTGCATCAAAACAGAATAGTTTTATTCCTTTTAAATCCACATTTCATATTTAAAATGCTGCAAAACTTTGACCATCTTTCTTGTTGTGAACGATTTCCTCTGCGGGATATCCACTTTGATGCTGGTTGTTATTGCTTGTACTTTATTTTTTTGAAGAAAATTCATGGAAAAGTTTCTTTTGAAGTTTTTTTTTCTTCTTATTTATGAAGTGTTTCTTTGATTTTATGATATAGTCATGGGAAATATCGATACCTTAACAGATATAGAGCATGTTATCGAGATCATACTTAGTTACTTAATGAAAGCATGTTCCGACTTAGAGACTTGCTTGGTTGCTACAATATGCTTTCTATCTGACTCTATTGCTAGCCGAATCACAAAGTTTGTACAAATTCTGAATTTTGACGTCTAATTGGCCTTCCTTGGAGGTGAAGAACTGCCTTTTCTCTTGTGCTATAATATAAATTCCAACCAAAGGCAGTATACCAATCTTGTGTCTCTCCCCCAGCTTGAACCCTATGATCCATATCGAGGGCTTGTTCATATTAAATAAACTAGATTAGCATGCTCGTGAGCGATGCTTTCAGCTTACTCTACTCTAGAGGGCACGCTCTTTGCCTACTAGGGTTAAGTTACTTAATTGCTAAGATATGCTTCCCATTACAACCAATAACTACTATTGATATATATTTAGGATGTGATAGAAGCAATAAAATTAATAATCAATAAAACCCAATAAACTGATACCCAAAGCACATTCATATTCACAGTCATGTATCAATAGGATTATTATTACCCAATTTTATTTCAATTAAAATACCCAAATTTAATTCTAATTGTCATAATTAATCTACAACAAAAAATTTAACCAAATTTTCCATTAATTATCGCATAAATTACTCAAAATCATTTCAATTCAAATACAAAAATTATTAATTTTCAATTTTGTAATGTCTACCTACATTGTGTCTCAATAAATTGTATAATGTAGACATTCATACATGTTGCCGTGCATGAGAGCAGCACAAACAAAACAAAACGAAACAATAAATCAATCGGTAAAAAAAAAATCCCATCTAATAAAAAAAAAGCCACCCCCACACTAAGCACACAATAATGTGGTTTATAAAAATTATATATGTCTATGTGTGTTTTTTGCAGCACATGAATGAACTGTCATAAATCATACATGCTCTGTGGCTATTAGATATAAAAAAGTTTTTTGCTGCATTTTGCTTTCCTAAAAAAAATTTTTGTTGCCGCTTTTAAGCGCAACTTTCTGCTACTGAAAGTGCGTCTGTGATTTAATTTGCTGACTGGAATTGATCGGACATAAATCACAAAAGAAATGCGCTTAAATCTTCATGCATTTATCAACTTTTAAAGCCATTTCCATCTTTTCTTTTATTTTCGAGCAGTCTGTTTATGACTAAGCAGGCAACAAATCGTGGCAACATAAAAAAGGGTGATAATTTTCTGTGAGAACTTTTCTTTTTTTTCTGCAATGTCGGCAAGTTCCAGAACAATTTTTTTTCTGTTGCTGTTTGATTTCACACATAATAGTAAGGAGATATTCAAGCTATAGGCATCTCATTTTTATTTGATTTTCTTCACTTGTACTGCTTCCGTTTTTGTGAGAATGAACGAAAAAAATGTGTAGTGCTTTCACTATTTTTATGCTTTTTCATGCTTTGATTTATGTTTTGCAATTTTTATTTAGTTTTTTTTGTTGTACTTCTTTATGTTTTGTGAGGAAAATTTCTATGCTGCTTGTCAAGAGTCTGGCTTCTTTATGGAGGAAGGAGATGCTTGATGTTTTAGATTTGAGGATGCGAATTTAACACTTTGGGGTATGACTGCTTACTAAATTTGTGATTTTGTCAATCTTTTTGGCATAAAAACATCTAATAGTGCACCTAACTAGTCTAATAGTTACTTTACTGGCCTTAATGATCAATTGTGATTCATGACTTCCTTCAGATGCAACCTGAAACTGGTGCTAGCGATGGGTTCCGTTTGTCAATCTCGAAAGCAAAATGCAATACTGTCTCTGTCAACAGCTTCCTTCCATGAGTTTTTTGGCCGTTTCCGTGATCTTTTGCCATCTACAAAGTCAGACTTGAAGACATAGACATTATAGACATTCTTACAACATGTCCAACCAATTGAACCCTGTTCATTTTGAGTCGTTTTACTATGTCAGCCTCTTTGTAAAACTGAAGGATCTCTGCATTGCTTCTGCATTTGCAAAGGTCCGCTCCCTTCTTATAAGAACTCTTATACTCTCATGTCATTGAAATATTACTATGGTATCTAAAAGAGGTCACTTTCCTGTGATCCTAGTGTTAGGTCCAGAAATGATTCTTAGAATCTTCCTCTCAAAGACAACTGCATACTTACTTTCTGGAAACATGCTCCGACTTGTAAACTAGATTATTACAAAACTCTTTCCATATGACTATATTGCTGGCCTAAAACTGCATTCTCGTCTGCAAACGTCATATTCCATAACTTCGAGTCATTAAGCGCTACTGACAAGTTTATCAAATATCCGACAAAAATTATATGTAACTTCCAATCCACCACACCCGCCTAAAGTCCCATTCTCATTTGAATCATGCAAAACTCGCTTCGGTTCGATTTTTTTTTCTCTCATTTTTATTTTTATTAAAGCGAAAAAATGCTGATTTGTGTAACTTATTCGCACATCTGTTCATACCACCTCAATTTATATCCCACACATGAACCTCATATCTATGTACGTAACAAACCATGTAATAATCAAATCTGCTGTGCTTAATAAAAGTATTTACTTCGGACGGACTCATTTTATTGAAAGGTCTTTTCTTCTCCTTTTCGATTGTATCCAGCAGGGTATCAAGTAGAAGTTTTGTCAGAATAGAGCAAAAAATAGCAACTCGCATTCATTTATTTTGGCAGCAAATATCGAGTGCGATAATCAATGATATATATCAGGGTAAATTCGTGCCTTCCCACGCTTTACTGCATGCTTTGTGACCAGCTTGCCAAAAAATTTCTCGATTCCTTTTTTTCGTCTTTTAAATGTGTAGATGCGGTTTTTTTTACTTCTTGTTCTTGCCTTTTTTTCTTTTGAATTCTTTTGGGTATGTTGCTATGCCACTGGAATTTGGTATGTGATCTAGTGAAATAAGAGAAAATTTTTGCGGTGCTTTATTGAGAAAAGTAAAGTTTATTTGAGTTTCTTAGTCATTTTGTCATGATTTGATGATTTTTTTGATTGCAGGGACTGAATTTGAGGGTTGAAGGAAGTTTGAGGGGTGCAGAATTGAGGAATAGACAGCAATATGCATTTATTGCAGAGGAGATGAGATAAATCACTTAAAAATTCCCAAAATACTTGATCCATCTCAAAATCCAGCACAGAAACCCAAAAATATTCAAATAACTTTTTCAAGGTCCACTCCATCCATCAATCAAATTGATTGTGACCAAAAAATTAAATAATCAATACCGGTCACATACGTGATCAATGCGTTTACATCCTTTCTATTTACACATGTCACCGATTGGACCTCCCACAACTCTCCACAGGATCTCCATAAATCACTTAGTCTTCATCCCTTTTTTTTCGGCCCTTTTTTTTTGTTTTATGCGATTGTTAATGTGATGGAAAATTGGTAGTTTGTTGTTGATTTGGTTTTTTTTTATGCTGCCTTATAAAGTTTGGAATGAAAAGTTTCTTGGTGTTCTTTTTAAAGTCTGGAATGATTTTATGGAGGAAAAAGTTTTGGAGATAAATTTTCCAAGACATTTTGCAGGGATGTGTATGGAAATGTATGTGCTTTTGGTAGAATTATGTTGAATAATTCTTGGGAGAGGTTAGGAAGAATATTTTAAAGGTTGAATGTATTTCCGATGTCAATAAACTATGCTTTTAAAGTGCTTTTAGGTTGATGAAGTTCCAATACTTTCTTGCTTATTTCTCCTGGATGTTCAGATCAATTGTGGTTAATGGCCTCCTTCAGATAGCGCCTAAAGCAAGCTTTATCGCTGGACATATCGCTGATTCAATCGCTGACTCTATTGCTTGCTAGATCGCTAACTCTATCGTTTGCTCAATCGCTTGCTCTATTACTGGCTCAATTGCTAGTTCGGTCGCTGGCTTTCGTCTGCTAATTACCAATACCTGCCAATACCCTATTGACAGTTGAGCTAATTTCCCTATTGACAGTTGGAGCTTCCTTCCAAAAGTTAATGTTCCAATTACCCATATAAATTCGATGACGAAAGAATTTCAGCTCAACGTGTGGACTGAGAATTTGTACGAACTAGATGAGAGAACCAGCAACGTCACATAGAAAGCCATTTATTGAAACCTAAGTTCCACATAGGAACATGGTAGCAGCAAGTAAATAAATAAGTATGTATATAAATCCAATAATTTAAAACAACAAAACAGCTATAATATGAACATTATATATCAACTCATTTAATTTATATCTCGAGGCATGCTTGTCAGCAAATCAGCTACTCGATACAATTAAGCTTACGAAATAAAATCCTGTCCAATTATTCACATTATATGTCCACATTTCCACATCCTAAGGGTAAAAGTGATACAATCAAAATCAAATACACAAAGTTCTATAAATAAGCTATGTCACATGCGCTGCAATTCATTTTCAACAAAAAAAAAAACGAGAACCAGCTCAAGTCAGGACTTTATCTTCTTCTCATCAACGTGAATGTCTCTTAATCATATCATATATGTCCCCTTGAGCTTACATGTAACATATATATGTGGATGTACGACATCGAAAACATTTAAAGGTCGTATTTTTATTTTTTTTGGTATGTATGCTTGAGCCATATGCTAAAATAATAATTTCGAAATAATAAAACTATGACTCGGTCAATTCCGTTCGTTTTTTTTTTGTGTGTCCTTTTATCCGTACAACATATGCGTACAAGTGAAATAATGAGTGTCATTTTTCATATTGTATAAAATATATTAGTTGACACAGCACAAAAAAAAATATGTACACATTTGAGATCAAAAAGTAATATGGACACAAACAATATGCACAGATATATATATGTTAAGCCTCAATGTATTTTGTCTCATTGGGTATTTTCACTCAATTTAATGATAATAATGAATGTGTCAGATTGTTTTTTCTCGTGATTAAGCAGAAATAGGAAGAGATGGGGAAATGAAATGAATGGATTAAATAAGTTCTTGGTTGACTTATTCCCATTTGACTAATGTTGTGCTTCAATTGTATGAAATCATGGTGAACAAAAGTTTTTGGTTGAGCTTACTCTTATCAGTGGTTTATGGAAATTATTATGATGAAGTTGGATTGAAAAAAATTTTAAATTTAAATTGAAAGTTTTGTGGTCAGAGGTGGGTTTGGGATGATTGGAATGGACGGGGATTTGGTAGGTTGGAGATGTGGTTGGATAGTGACTCGTCTGACTGCTGTTTGGACAGGACCAAGGGTGTAATCGGGAGTTGGACATTTCCTAGAATACTAATTTACTTACTTCTCTGGCCGTACAGATCAAGCGTGATCCAGGCTCTATCGCTGGCTACCGCTTGTCAATTACCAATTCTTAGTGTTTTATCCTCAAATATTCCTGCGAAATCAAGGTATTTCAGTTCAAAAGGAGAGCTTTTTGACTCTCATATCCATTCTCCTCTCCATGGACACGCTCTTAGGCGTGACTTTCTTAATTAATTAACTTATTATACCGAAAGATGAATGAGTTGGGGATGCTACTGAGCTTACTAGTTGGTAGGCCAAATGTCAAGTGTTTCCCTCTTGATGCTTTCTTCTATTACTGAGAAAACAGTTGACAACGAAGCCTTGTCAGCATATACATTTGAAAAATTTTCCTGTAGGTGCACACAACAAATTAGTCTACAAGAGGTAAACAGAACTGGATCATATCGATAGTGATACTCACTATAGTCGTGAACCAGTCATGCATCTATTTTCCACTGAACTTCACACAAATCCCTAAAGATAAAATAAGAAAAATTGTCCTCTTTTGTATTATTTCCATTTAATCAAACCATTTCATTTTCTTTAACTGTTCTTTTTAAAATTTACTTTCAACAATATACAACAGAATGCAATCAAATGATATTTCGATTATACACAAAAAACTCCAATATATTCAATTTTCAATGCACTGTCGTGTGATACTGTATATTGGTTTAGCAGTTATTTTCTGAAAAATTGCAATCTATTCAGACAATGGTAAACCACAATCGATTTTTATTTGTTATTTCTCGTTCACATTCTTACCACGAACTATGGATTTAACAAATATAATTTTGAACACACATATATATATGTAGCAGGAAGGAAAAGAAATAAGAAAAATAAGAAGAAAATTCTAGTAAGATGAATGCAAACATGCTCGCATGCAGGCAAAAGGAAAAGAAAAGGATGCAATATTCTCTATGGATCTTTTCAGTTGCACGATTTTCGCTTTAGTTTTCCTCGGTTAAGCGGATTTTCAAGGAACAGGATGGTGAAATTGCTATGCAGATTGTCGGTATAATGGAAAATTGTATCTAGACTGAATGTATTCTTATTAGCAGAGATTACAGGTCATTATAGGTTATTATATAAGTATTCATAGCTTATGCCTGTCTCTGATTAAGCCTATACTAAAGAGGATACTGAGAAGCTGGACTCAATGTCTAATTATAGTAAAATACATGCACAGCTTCCAACTCATATCAAACAAACCCGAAAAAAAATTCAAAGTTCAATTTTATTAAACAACTTTTTAAACTCTCAAGTCCTCTTCATATATGCACGTACTGTATGTGCTTATTGCTCTTTCGATTCATCTTCTCACTCTCCTGTAAGCTCATTGTTTTATACATTTTTCATTGTTGAAAGTGAGAAAAGGAGGACTTTTTTTTTGTTCTGTATTTGTTTCTTTCTCATTGCATTCACGTACCACAAAAAAGATGTTAAAGCAATGCATTATGATAATGACACCTATCTAGATATTGAGATGAGAGTTTATTCTCAACAGGAACAAAAAAATGCTTATAATAGAAGCGAAAATTGTTTCTGGGATACGACATTTTTTTAATCTACACTGATTTCTTTATTATAGAACAGGAGCTGCTTGTTGAATCGAATGTGGAAAAATTGCAATTTACAAAAAGTTATGGTATTTTAGAGGTTTTCAAGCGACAGAAAATTATAGAAACAATAGTTGCTTTGTTATTGTGACCTGAATAGGATGTTGATGTTGGAATATAGAGCTTTGAAGATGCAGTTATGCAGTGGAATAGCCAGACAATTTTACCAGGGGAACCGAAAGTTTTTTTTTTGAATTTTTTTTAAAAGCAAACAAAAAGTTTAAAGTATAAAAAAACGTTATAAAATAATCGGTTATCCAATTCTTAGAGGGGCTCCGTGCCCCCTTTCTGGCTACGACCCTGCTTTTATGATTGTTTTGTACATTTTGCATTTCATTTATCCCTAACATACAAAGAGTATGCTGTAGTTAATCAGCTCTAGAGAGCACACTCTTTGATTGCTAGAGTAAGAAAGTCTAGCATCATCAAAATTTAATGTCTTATTGCCCCCTCCTACTTCTGAATATCTCCTAATTAGTGAATGATGCTTGATATCAATTTCTACAACTAATGCATATTAAATTGAAAAGTATCACATTTCCGTTCAATTAAATATAGTTTATGCAAATACCTGCTGCATATATGTCTCTCCATAGCAGCAAATAGCTATCTGAATATGCCACTTTAAATATCAAATTTCTCAGAATTACTATCGTCTACATACGTCAAGCTACACTAGAGCATTCACTTGAAATGAAAAATTTTTCAATTAACCTATCACAATCCACTCACCGTGCATAGGAAGATAACTTCAAGGGATATTTTTTTTTTGCATACACGTGTACATTTATTTATGTACATATACAGATAAGTCGCTAGCAAATGTGGGTGCTGTACTCATATCATACTTTATGCAATTTATTTTAAGCTGATGTGAAATGTCTGATAGTGAATTTCAGAAATTAATTAGTAGATAAAATGAGAAGAGCAAATGAAATGTGATTTAAAAGGGTTGCATGCAGCAATGTGAAGTTAATTGAGTGAAAGAGCGTCTGTCTAGTGTGAGTTAAAAGCAATGAGAGATGAGAAAAATCAGCAATTCAATTAAATGTACAAATTGTTAAAAAAAAGTTTTGCACGAAAATTCAAAGAAAAATTAATTTTAAAGTGGTGTGTTGGGGTGATGAAAAGCTTGGAAAAACTTGGTCTCCAAGCGTGACTCTAACTTGGTGTAAGATTTGGTTTGATTCCGGAAACATGTTTGCACTAGATTTTGGATCGACTAATCAACTTGTGTTATTCAGGTTAAAATGTGAGCTTTTTAATATAAATATCTATAATAATCCTTCTAGAAAATGACACCTCCTAAGCTTCTGTACCTTAATATATTCCTAGAAAAACAATATTTAATTGATAAATCATTTACATAACTTACAAAACACTACAATCATCAAACTATTCACATCTATATTAAGAATTTCAATTTCTAATTTTCTAAATAATTTTCTCAATATTCTCATGAAGGTTAAATAATTGCATAATCATAAGCGTATGAATGATTGATGATTTTGCATACCAATAATATCTAGTTCATTCATAAATCATAATATTATCAAATATTGAAATTCCATATTCACGGAATGTGACATTTGAAGGATTTTGTCATCCTTCATTATGAAAATTAATATTGAAGATATTTTCATTAAATTTACAATTTAGTTGTGGAAGAATTTTGAACATTTTCATTACAATTGTTGTAAGTCATAATTGTTATCGTAAGTAGATCTTCATATATTTGATTTGAATTTTTATGGTAAATATGAATAGTTAGAAGTTCTTCAAGTATTGTGAAATGCTAGGAAGGAGGAGAAGTTAGGTATGGTGTATCTGGCTGTGTCCTATCATTCCTATCCTGGTTGTGGGGCTGTCACCCTTTAAGCAGAATTATTTGGGCAGGTTTTAAATTTATCATTATAAGTGTATAACCTGTAACAGAGCGCTGTTCACCAGAGACCGATTTCTCCGGTGATGACATGGATATACTGTACAGTATAGGTACGCCATTGATACGGTACTATGGTACACCTGCACCATACCAAACCACCACTAGAGACATCGGCCCCAGCGGTGCATTTAGTGGTAAAAGGCACTACGGACACCACGAGAAAGTATGCACTTGACAATTTAATCAGCTTCAGAGTCACACTTCGCCTTCACAAATCCTCTTTAGATGCTTAAATTGTTTGTATAAGAAAGTGCAATTTAAAATGATCAATATTTAAATACACAATTATCTGTTCTACGTCATATTTTACAGCATTCTCGGAAGATATTTGAATTTTAAGCATTTGCGTATCCGTGCCTCTATAAGAGCCCTTAACTCTTCTAAATATTTAAAAAATGTATTTTCCATTTACTTTATTTTACAGATCCAAACCTTCTGAATGTCTAAAACCAACAAAAAATTTAGGTCATTAAAACAGCACACTCATATCTTCAATTCTCATATTTGATTCCACATGTGCACTTAAAATATTTAACTTTCTCCTTGAGTAAAGCTTATAAAACGTTTCAAATGATATTAAAAATCTGCTTCAAAATCAACCCTCAATTAAAGTCATTTTAATCAAGACCTTTCAGTATTTCAGTTCCATTTCAATGAATTTTATTTACTTTTGATGGTTTTAGTCTTTATGTATGAACTTAGTGCCGGAATAAAAAAAGTTTCTTTTTTCTTTATCTCCAGAAACCTCAGAATATCATGATTTACTGTAAAAAGTAATAAAACAAACTTTATTTTTTATTTCTCTATTGCTCAATATTGACAAATTGTGAGGAGTTTTAAATTGAAAAGTAGGAAAAGCAAGGAAAATATGATTTTTGAGTAAATAAAAATTTATTTTATCACAGACAATGATACCTAAAACCATTGAAAAATGAGAATTGAATGTTTGTTGGAGAGCAAATGGATGACAAACTTTTGTTTAGGTGAATAAAAGTTTTTCGGAAGTAAGGCAGAGGTGGATTTTTGAACGGTTTAACTCAGAGTCAGTTTGTGTCGGCTTAGGTGTTCTACTTATACTAAGTTGTTGTTCTGCTACAGTGGTACATCTAAAATCTTGGAATGCAGAAGAAATTGGTTTCAAGAAGGCAATTGGTCACCTTTTTAAACTGTGGGTTTATTGCTTATCACAGGGCTTATCAGCTTATAAAGCTCAAATAGCCCAAATCGGTCAGATTGATCTGTTTAAATTGGTAATTAACGAGGGTGGGTTCGCCAGGCTTCACTCTCACAATTAACCTTCTCCCTTAGTAATGCAGCTTTTAGACAGATTAGAATAGTCAGAATGCATTACAAGAGATGGATTCTGACTATTCGAGATGGAGATGTCTATACGAAATAAATTAGATATTTATCAGTATAGGCAGTATAGGTATAGTAGAGGCTGAATGGCGATGAACACCTGTATTATGCATCACTTCCCTTTGCAATGTAAAGAATTTCTGTTTGGATGTGTAGAAAAAGATATTAAAGTCCTGTACATTCCGAACTAGCAGAAGTTATCGAAGAACAGAGCCTATGTTAGACGTTCTTTCTGCGTGGCAATGAACCCACGTGCGCGCCAGCTTAGGAAGTAAGTAAGCTGACCTGGTATCGGATTTTGGGTTGATTAGCCATATTTGACAGTCGGGCCAACCTTAAGTAGAGGAGGAGTCAGAAATTTTGTCCAATTTTCAATGTTTAAGTGGGTTTTTTGAACTTTGTGCAGGTCCCAACGAGAATTGTTATGAATGTTGACCATTACGTCAATCCTTGGCTACATTACTGTTCTTAGTTCCTCTTCAATTTGTTTAGAATTCGAGTTTCTGAAGCTGTACATATGAAAGTTCAAAAGAAACAGTCTTCCATAGTTTGTATGTATTAATTCACAGAATTTAACCATTTATTCAATCCAACTCTGCATCCCTAAAAACTTATTTGTATAAATTTCACTAGAAAGTGTCACAGTATCAGGAATAAAACTTTATTATTGTTGTCTAACAACAATCGAAGCACTTCAATATAATGTAACAACAGTTTGTCGAGATGAAAATTTTAAAGCATAATGGAAAAGCATAAAACTTCTAGCTATGTAATTCCTCAAAGTGCTCTGGTAATTTTTTTCCTACCTCTTACACAGACTGTTATTGATGTTTGTTAGTTATTGTAGCTATGATTTGAGCTTTGCTGTGTATTCCATTTTTTATTAAAAAACTTTTTTGTAAACTTTTACATTTTTTTTGTTCCTCTCACCTGCCATTTGTCCATTTCAAGTTATGTTTCTGCTTCACGTGAGCAGTGGGGGAGAGTTGGAAATTCAAACTGTACTTATAGCTTCTTATGAACAAGTGAGGGATAAGAAGTTAGAAAGCTTTATTGTTTGTAATTTATTGCGAGTTGTTCTCCGATGCAATCAATACAATCTGCTGTTTCCTTCTTCTTGTTTACTTTCCAAAAAGTATCATATTTAATGCTGAGTGAAAATTTTCAAAATTAAGAAAATTTATGTCATTTAATTTTGTGCTGAGTTGTTGTCGTTCTTGCTATTTTCTGTGCGTCAAAACTTTGTAATTGGAAAATTAAATTTTTTTGACAAATTGTTCAGCAAAAGAAAGTTTGTGACAAATATACAAATTGACATGTTAATTTATTGAATCAGAAGTTTATTGGATGTTTGCTCTATTGGGTCATGTCCAGGATATTTGAAGTGGTATGCTGACAATTTTGGGTCATTTTAATTTGGATTGAGGATGCAAAAGCGTAATGTAGTTGTGCAAAGAAGGATAACAAAAATGATAAGTTTCCAATTAGTTCTTATTGAACATTGTGAATTATAGGACGTTAGGATTGGTAACATTTCAATCAGAGCTCGAAGTGGACTCTAATTTTGAATAAAGTCGTGTTGACTTGATTCTACTTTTCCACACAAAATCCAAGTCTAGATCGAATTCTGGTTTCTGTTGTAAGTAGAGGACAGCCAAAAATCGCAGACCTGCATTTTCTGCGTTTTAAACGCACAGGCCAGCAGTTTTTGGTTCTGTCTTATAATTCGTCCAAGGTTGCTGTTTTTGACAAACCTTAGTTGTAAATGAGTTTATTTTAACAACGTCATAAGCATCACGTAACCTATCTTGGACCATAAATGGCATCCAGACATGCTTGTGAAGCTATCTTCTTGTGTTTCAGTACGAAAAGTTAACGGAATTCAACAAGAGAAGGTCGAAGATAGGAACATGGTTATGAGGGGCAATGTGTAATTTTGGATTTATTTATTTCGCATTATATCCTTGGACACCTACTTTGCTGGTCGTACTGATCAATTGCCATCCATTACCTCCCTTGGATTCTTATCCGAGAATAATAATGGCTATGGATTAACAGTCCTGACTACATAAGTCATTCTGGAACACTCAGACATGTTCACATTAAAAGAATAACAATTTTGATGCTGAATTATTCATCATTTAATCAACTGTCGGATGATTTACTCAGAAATCCTCAAATTTCTATTTCTCTGTACTCTCACATGCCAGTACAGTATAAATACTTGCCATAGAGCTAATAAAATTTTAAAACATTTCCTAAGACTTCAAAAATCCTCCCATCATTGCTAGATAACCGAAACTAACTTTTACAAATATTTACTTTCATTACCCCCAATAGATAAACTTTATAGCTAGTGCAAAAACTCAAATGCTAACGTCCAATCTAAAATTTCATAGGATGTTCTGACTGATGAAATGAAAATGATCTGATAGAAACCTATTAATTTACCACTTATTTGTTGTAAATATTACATAAAATTTCAAATAACTATCAAGATTCCATTACATTTTATATCTCAATTTTGTAGCTTCATACAAACTTTACCCCCATCATCATAATAGAATTTTTGAAATCACTGTTATTTACAAAAGTGATTTTACCTCCCATCTTTTTTTTTCTCGTATATATTCATACAGGAGATACTGCTGTCAGACTTATTCTTTCGATACCACAAAAAAGCTCTTGTGTAATCAAATAAATTTTATCGATAATTGGCCTAGGTGCTGTAGTCACATTTTCAAAACATCTAATACTATTTGTAAATAGATAAAGACGTGTGGTATGGCACTGATGGGAAGAATTTATCTGATGATATTTTCTTTTTTTTGCGATATTATCCATGTTTGTGTGGGGGGAAATGTGTGTTGTAGTTAATCGTAAATTGGATTTATTGCGTGTGTTTTTTCCATGCCAATAAGTGTTGTTGAATATTTTCACTTCCCCCTTCTTGTCAATTACATCTGAAGTGTTTGGACATGAATTGTACTGAAAAGTTGTGGGAAAATGTTATGATGTACTTGATGATTGGTTGAGGTTGGAGTTTTCGGAATTTTTGCATTAATTTGGAGATTCTGGATGTTAAAGAAACCTCAAGCTATTCACACCCGAGCAGTGACACAAATTAAAGGTCCTTTTGGCAGCCCTTTGGACTCCATTTGACCTTCATATGGTGATGGCTTCCATTTGATGTTAGTAAAAGAGGTTTAGCGGAGCCATAAAAGCTTCTATGGATCATTGAGATCCAGAGCTGCGATAGGGCATAGCTTTCTTGGTCGAGACGAATAGAGACCCATTGCTGCTCAATCTTTCGAAAACTTCTGTTAGTTCCGGATATTGAGAACACAAAGTCTGTAAATATGTTGCGCTAGGGCGTTTAGCGGCTAATGGCTGTTTAACGATTGAGTCTCGAACCCATGACTGATTGATCGATATCACAATAATTAGGTACCGAAGTACGAAACGATTTCGACACCGAGTTGCCACCGAGCCACATCAACTCAGATTCTGATTATTGCTCGGCTACAAAAATCAACTTAAATGAACATAAAAAGTCAAGTACGCAATTTTTAATCATCACCTCTTCATTTATTAATTTCCACGAATTTTTTTTAAGGACCTGACGATTTTAAAATTAATGAGCATTTGTTAAACTTCACGGAAATTAATAAACCTAATTTATTTTATTTGGCTTCCTTTAACAAGTTTTAATTAATTTATAAATTCTAAAAACTCATTAAAATTTTAATTTCTGATGCTTACAAATAATCTGACAAAAAATTGGATATCCTTCAACTAATGCAACGCAAATTAAAAATTTATCAAATAATCCCTTACAGCACAAGAAGCATCTCCAAAATCCCCAGCAATAAAAATAATATTTATTTGTCTAAAAATAACGCCTCGAGTCTCACAGGAACATGCATACATACATACATATATTTTAAGGACCTCCATAATATCACATGGTTTGGTAAGCTTCACATCTCATAATCAGAAATATTTTATTGCCAAACCCAAGTCATTTCTGTTATCGCAGTGTATTTAAAGGACTTTGTTTGGTATTGAAAATCCTCAGATATGAGCATTTAGTTCAATAAACTTTTTAACGATTCAATGCTACATGTAAGTCTCCCTCCTGCGTCGTTATCACTTTCTCTGTCTTCTTTTGTGAATCTTTCTTTATTTATTTGGTGGATGTGAAGTGTGGTACGATGATTTTGTGTCCGATTCTTTCTACATAAATTTATTCCAGTCAGACATCCACAATGCCTTTAAATTAACCTAAAATCACCACAATGACACCGACTAAAATATCTCAGTGCATCTTAAATTTAATTTGACTTCTGTTGCTATATAAACAATGAGTACGTCCCATCACCGTCTTATCGGTTAACAGTAGGCAAAGTCTAAGCACAGAAAAAATAATAATTTTTTCAGGAAGTTTCATTCTCTCTTCATAAAAAGATGTGAAAAAGCAATAAAAATGAAATTAATGTGTTTGTTGTTTGGAGGCATGAAGAAGTAGAATAAGATGGGAGAGAGAGAGAAAGAAAAAAAATTCAACACAGAGCATTAATGTTATTACTCTGCGACCATAAAATCAGAATTAAGAAAAAAGATGATGATGATGAAAGGAGGAAAATGATGAGTTTGCAGTTTTCGTGTAATTGCATTGACTTTGGTTGATTTTTGTTGGCAGAGTTGGGGATTAGGGGAAGAATTGTTGATTTTATGTTGGAATACACTTGGGATATCAAAGGATCATTAGCTATTCATTGGATCATTAAGATTCAAAATTGTACTGCGACGATTTGCGGCTTATAATTTTTTAATAATTAGAGTCCCTTCTTTGATAACATTACTGCTTTAGTAGCCTACAAATGAAGACTGTTTTCTTTAAAATTCTGTTCAATAATGGACATGATGAGACTTGAGCCTTTAATCGCAGGAACGGCATTGCAATAGCTAGATACCGAAATACTAAACCATTCGGCCACCAAGTCACTTCGGCTCACTAAAGGATCATATAATATAGAGCTGAGAAATGCCATAAATCGTTCGCCGTGAGCGGTTTCCTCAAAAGAACCGAAGATATGTCGGGACGATAAATGGTTGTGTAGCAAACATACGCATACGTCGATCCGTTTACCCCACTCCTCTACAGTTGCTCACCACTGCTCTAGTCTAAAGTTAATGTAAAATAGCTACGAATCGCTCAAAGAAAAACTAATAAATTGATAAATTCTAAAATATTTTAAATATTCTAAGATACAGCAATGATCATGACACATTAAATTCTAAAACAAATCAGAGTACCTTTCAATGTCCCCATTTCTTTATATGACACAGGAATTCCAGTTGAAACGACAAAAGAAATATGTAAAGGAATCAGAAAGGATGTATACTTTTATCTCTACAATGTGAATTGAACCGGAAAAATGAGGACAGTCACTATAAAGCTTCAGTAATAAAACACAAAGAGTTAACTTCAAAATGACAATTCCTTTTTCTTTCTTCTGATTAAATATCTAGCGTAAACTGTAACTTTCCTTTATGTTCTGTTCATCTTGATTAATTTTATGTGCTCTACTTTTTCTAAAAAATTTCCCTTCCAACTCTGCATTCATCCCCTCATTCATGGAATTTCAATTACATCTGTAATGGAATTAAGAAATAAGAAATAAGTGAGAAATTTTTTTATTGACTGATTGTTGTGCTGACTTTAAGCATGAGATTAATATTCATTGAATATTTTTTTCTACTGTCATAAGCAAGTTTTTAAGGTTTTGTTGAATAAATTTGTCGAGATATTAGAGATAATTCTATGGAAATGAACTTTTTTTTCGAGCAAATAACTTCATAACTCAATTAAATAAGTTTGCAGTAAATCCACCCAGAAAACACATTCTCTTCATTTCCCTTAATTAAATAATTTTTAATTAATAATTCCATCGACCACATCCGCAAACAATTTCAAGCGTTTACTGTTGTTGGCATAAATTTATTTTTAGGAAAATCTGCAGATTCTTCATTATCAACATCACCTTGTGGGTCTTCCTGAAGAAATATCTGAAACTGAAAGAGGATTATATTCCGAAAATAAAGCAGCAAAGCTCTTTTTACCCGACAATATACTTTCATTCAAACAATCAACGGACCAGGAAAGCTTAATATGGAAAATATATTATGATGCAAAATGATTAAGTACAGTGAACCGCAATGAGAGGAGTTGCTATAAATTAGCGGTCTGTTGTTTCAACTCGATGCTTTTAAATTTTATTTTATAGCCGTTTATTATTGCAGATGACGATGGTTTATGTTTATTTTGTCTGGATTATAAGTTGGCGAAACAAAATTGTTTGAATTATGATGATTGTTGGGATTTTCGGGATTTTTAAGGTTGCTGTAATACTTTTGCCTTGGTTTTCATTAATTTAGAAGTTGTGCAGCATAAATTGGATCTAAATTTTAAACTTTTAAAACCCTTCAAATATTTATTGCAGAACATTCAACACAATTTTAACAAAATTTTGATGATTATTGCAATTTTAAGCATTCATAAGGTTGCTGCAATACTTTTGCCACTTTTTTCATTAACTCAGAAGTTGAACAGCATAAAATTAAGCAACAATTAGCTAAATATTCATCAAAAACTTCTTGAAGTGACAAAACACGTGTTCAATTTAGAATTATTAAATTTCAAACTATTAAAAACCGTTAAATTTATATTATTAAGCATTCAACACAATTATTTTAAACACAACTCATAAGCATACGTCTGAAAGAATAACAACCCCATTTTTAATGTTATCATATTTAAATCTAATGGTACTCATTGTCGCTTTATTGAATTTCTGTAAAGATTTATTTGATAAAATAAAAATTCATTGTAAAATGCGCCAACACTTGCTCCATAAATATCCATACTAGCAATCTTTCCACCAATTTAATTTTTAACGCATTTTTGAAATTTTTTTCAAAAAGGTAGCTTAATAAGACACTTTGTTCGGTCGGCTGGAACGCGAGATCTCAGCAACCAGACATTGTTGAGAGCTCTGGTTTTTGCAATAGCTCAGTTCCATAAAGTTATTGCGGCGACGACCATTAAAAAATCTTGAAACATTGTCTAAATGCTATAATTAATGAATTTTAGTTTTCAGTACAAAACGTGAACAACTTTTGGTGGGAAAATTTTGAATTTCAGAAAACCGTTAGAAAGTTTGAATTTCAGAAAACCGTTACCTCTTATTATACTACAATTAATGAATTTCTGCATTCAGTTCAGAACCTGAACAACTTTTGGCGGGAAAATTTTGAATTCCGCAAAACCGTTAAAAAGTTTAAATCCTAGAAAACCGTTACAAGAAAAATTTATTTTTATTGTATATTTTTTCGATAAACCTTGGATCTTGTTTTTTAGGTCTGAAAGTGACTTGGATCTTGCTGGATCTAGTTTTTTAGGTCTGGAAGTGACTTGTAAATTAAGTACTGATCGCTGGGACAAAAATGCGCTTAAGTCCCTCGATCAATAACACGAGGACTTTTGTAATTTTTTTTTATTCCCGCATGAAAAAAAAGAAAGGCAAAAGAAGAGGAAGTGACGATGAAAGATAAAAAATGAGGTTGTGTTGAAGCAATTTATTATTTTTATTGATTCACATTTTAGATTAAAGATTAAAGAGGAAATTTGATTAAAGAATGGAGATTAATTCAATGAATAAATACAGCATGTATGAGTGAGTGAGTTTGTTTCTCTCGCTGTAGTTTTAATCCACACGGATTTTCTCACAAATTCCTCATAATTATGCTTTTTGTTTCGCTTATCATGCAAATGTTTGTATCCCGAGTGGCATAAATGGGGAAGGTTTGGCCATGGAGCTCTTAGGTCTCCAAAAATCCAGCGTCCAGATGACTCTCATTTGGCGTCCATATGACTCCTATCAGACATCCACATGACTCCCATTGGGTATCCATATGACTCCTATCGTGTGTCCACAATGAGGCAACTTCCATTTTGTATTACTAAAAGAGGTAAAGCTGTGCCTTGAAACCTCCGTAGCTTTCTTCATTCTTGTCACTCGGAAACAATTGTAAGCCCTTTCTCAGCTCATATGGAAGCTATAGCATCCAAATGTCTGCTTTTATATGAACCCTTCTTCACATCTATGTCACTCGGTCCGAGCAAATAGAATGCTTAAAAGTGATATCTATATATATGGCAAAAAATAGTAAAAATGTGATATCACGAAAGGCTATAAAAATATTTTTATTGCGCTCATGTTGTGGGAAAAAAGAAGAAGAAAATGTGGAGGACGTAACGTTGAAAATGGAAAATTCAGGGATTGGAAGTAATTGAATGTCGCAAATGGAAGCATGACTTTAAATTTGGACTTTTGGTGATGAGTTTGAATTGTTGTACTTAATTTTAAGGATTTATAGCTTAGGTCTTTTTTTTTGTTAGCTAAAGTTAGGAGATGCTCAATAATTGTGTTTCTGGACGGCACAAATTATAGAAGACTCTGCCATTGCCCCAATCTATTTGGCAACAATTTTGGCGGATATGGCTTCTATTTTGTGTCAAAAAAGAGCTGAAGCAGAGTCTAAGTAGCTTAATTAGAGCCTTAGTAACTCCGTGGCAGAGTCTTCTCCATTTGTGTCTCTCGGCGTCTGATCCAAAATTTACATCACTTATTATGATTCATGACAGATTTTCCTAATATTTTGTGCCTATGTTATTAATACTCTTCATTGTTTCGCTATTGATATGCTTAAAATCTACTGATTAATTCCCATTAAATACATCAAATCATACACATAACAAACAAGTACACAACAAGCTTTAAAGAGCAATCAAAAACTCTCAAGAAATCAATACCATATTATAATCAGTGTATTAATTACCAAAACTTTTTGTCCCTTTCCTTTCATAATTATGATAAGCATTTCTTGCAACCCTTCTCAAGCCTTTATAGTATATTTAAAAATGAAAGAAATTAATGAAAATTATCATCAATTTTTCTCCAGAACACTTTTTTTTTGCATGTATTTAACTAGCCATAAAAAATCTAAAGATATAAAAACGAAAAGGCATGAAGGAAGTGAAACCTAAACTATCTTTTTTGGCTTATCACAATGAAAGAATCTCAAAGGCTCATCCTTAAAATAAAAAAAAAAGTTTTATGAGTCAAAAGCAGCATACGTTCATAAGGAACATTTAATATTGCTAGGAATAAATGAAGTCGTGAGGTAGAGACGAAAAGTGGAGGCAATAAATGAAAGGATTTTCATTTCTGTAAGCTTATGTTGCATGAGCTTCTGGAAACAAAAAAAAAATTATTTATTTTATGGATGGAAAATTTGTTTCGAGAACAAATTATAAAAAAAAACGAGAAAGATTTCCTCAAGTCAGCTTCCAATTAAGGAGAAAAAAATTTACAGAATAGATAATTGAAACACAGGCGGAAATTCCATGCTGCATAAATATTACTTTCCATTCTCATTATTTCTGGAGGGGTGCAAAAAGGCGGCTGTGAGCACTGAATGGAACGCAAAGTTTCTCTTAAGTTTTAATTTAAATTTTCTCATTTTTATTCTATGAGATTGACGACTTGGAGTTGGATGCTGGAAGGTAAGTTGAGGCAGGAGCTGGTTTTGCTTGCTTCCTTCGCTGGCTAAACAGATCAATTGGGGTCAATGACCTAACTCTGTGGTGGGCATCCTGTGTGCCGCAAACTAGAAACCTCCCAAAAAGTTTGAAAATTTCATCATTTTCCAACAAAGTGTCCTGTGGAAAATGAACGGTTGCGCACCTTTGACCTAACATGACAGGAGCAGGAGTTGCAGCAGGCAGCCAAAAATTGAAAAATCCTCAATATTCCATCCGACTACCCTTGATAAGCGGGATACACACCTGAATTTAAGCAATTTATAAAATGCAAACCCAAAGCCGAATTCCCAGACCTTTCAGCCCGCTTGTCAACACCCCACCCTCATTCCCCACAATCACATTCATCTCCTTCAGCATTTATGAAAGCTCAGACATAGAAAAAATCTTAAGCACATAAATCTCATTTAATAAATTTGTTCAGTTTATTGTAATTCTACTGTTGGAACTTATTAAGCATAAAAGACAGTACCACCAGACTTTAAGAACAGTGTTAAGCTCTTTACAGGATGTCTTAGTTCATTTAATCTCTTCAGCCACGAAACATAACAAAAAAAAATAACTAAAAATATTTGTTAAGTTTGCTGTTGCTGTTTATTGTGATAAACATTAAAACCACCTTTCGTCCTCACTTAAAATCCTTCTCGTGCTTGCTTGCTGCTGCTGCTGTTTGTTTCTTCATCTCATTTCGTATTCTCTCACAAAACTTTGTTTTTTCCGTATATCCTCATTGTACATATCGAAAAGAAAAACTAACTTTCAAGTATCTCATTGAATTAAGCAATGAGCCATTTTGGCAGCAGGAATGTTAGTTCGCGCAAAACAAACATTGCTGAAATTTATATGAATCCAACACATAAAGTCCAGTTAAAAATTTCCGATCACGTAGTTTGTTGAGCGAATGAGAAGAGGATAGAAATGAGATTTTTCGCAAATGAATCTTTCCACTGAGTTTTCAACATAAAAATAAACATTTGAGAATGAATGAGGAAGCTGAGGCTACTTGTCATTGCATGTAATTGCATGTGAGTACATATGTTGAATAAAATTATTTTATACAACGAAAACTTTTCTTTTTTTTAGATCTTTTGAATGGAATTGAGGAAATTGAATTCTGTTTGATCTCTTTAATGAGGTTGGGTATTTGATTACGAGTTAGTAGATATGCTGACAACACAAACTTAAAGGTTATTTACAAACGACTTGCATATAATAATTTTGGGAACGTTTGGAAAGTACGTAATGCTAAAATCAGCTTTTCAGACCTCTAATCGTAATGCTGGGAAATTGGAATTTACTTCCTTGGTTTGAGCGCATGTGGGCTCATTGCCTCGCGGAGAGAACGTCTAAAGCCAGGTTCTATCCTTTAAGAACTTCTGTTAGTTCGGAAAGTTAGAACTCCTTAACCAAATTGTAATCCCACACCCTTTCTTACTTTAGTTTCGAATAGGGTTTCTGAAAAACGGCATTTTCAAAAAACGACCGTTTCCGTTTTTTTCTGAAAAACGGCCGTTAACGGGTCCGTTTTTTTAATGGAAGGGAAACAATACGTTGCATTAAAATTGAAGTCCTCTTTGATTTGCCAAGATATGTAAACGAAAAATTTACTTATAAAAGTATACTGCAGGCCAAAAAAATTGACGAATATTAATTTTCTTAGTTTAAATTATTATTTAAAAATTTTTTTGAGTCGAAAAATTAATAAAATTTTTGAAAATTTTCTAAAAATTCAGAGAAAAAGTCAGGAAAAACGGCTAGCAAAAAACGGCCGTTTTCCGTTTTTATTTTTTCGAAAAAACGGCCCGTTTTCCGTTTTCGTTAACGGCATCAGAAACCCTAGTTTCGAATGTTTCCTTAATTGAAATTTCTAAGAGTATCATACAGTTCTTCAATCCGTACCAAATGGCATCTACATAAAGTTAGTTTTAATAAAAGAGGTTTAGCGGACCCTTAAAAGATATATTGCGGAGCCTTCTTAATTGGTGTCGTTCGAGAAATGAACGCCAGAAGTGAATGACCCCTGACTCAACATGCAGATTGTTAATGAGTGATGATGAATTTCGTGACAGAGTTGCAAAAAATGCACCTATGACAGGCAAAAACCGTACAATTTCTTGCTAATTTGAATGAACCAAATTGAAAATTTGGTGTGAATATGTGCCTGTTTTGCAACTCTGTTTTGAGAACATTTGTTCGTTAACTTTGATTAATTTTGATTGCTCTAATTAATTTCTCTGTTAGAATGTGATTCGTGTAATTTCTTTTCAACGGTATATCTTAGAAGTGCAGTAATTATGGGAATACAAAATATGTATATTTTATATGTGTCACCCTACCATATTGTTCAATAACCCTCGATAGCTCAGTAGAGAAAGCATGCGACCTAAAATCGTAAGACGGGTTCCAAGTCTTACTCGGGATCCTTAGTTCAGAGCTATTCCTTTTCTGTCAGATCAACAATCTCTAAATTAAATATCATAAAATGAATATTAAAGACATTTAAATTGAAAATTATTATCAAGAATTTAATATCGACATATTCCATCAAGTCACATATCTGCAAATATGCAGCTTAGATTCATTTCATAAGAAAACAATATATCTCTTTATGACAAATACTAAAGCTATGAAATGAATATGAAGAAATTCTTTAAATTGCTTTAATTTTATTTGCATTAAAAGTTATGTAAATTTTCATAAATTTATATAGATTTTTCTTCAAATATTTTTATATTCAATATCAGAGAAACAGAAGCGAGAAGGAGAAAAAAGCTTCAATAGACGAACGAAATTTTTTTAGATATTAAAGAAAAATAGAGCAAGAGTATGGAATGAAAACAAGGAAGAAGGAGAAAAAAGAACGGATAAATGCATGGATATAAAAAAAATCTCAACATACACGAGAAGTAAATAGTAAGATATTGTAGCAAGAAGGATCTTTATGAAGCCTTTAAGCACATCGTGATATGGCATTACTCATTTCAGTAAATCCAACTCGTTTAGCTCAAGGCAAAATTGATACTACATGTTCACATTATACAACTCTTCCTATTCTGTCTGTGGAATGTGCTTTTTTAAAGGCTTAGCGCGATTTATTCGGGAAATTGAAGTTGGTTAATTAAGTCTTAGATGGGATTGGGGAGAGTAGTTGAGGATTGAATGGGTTTTGTGGATTTCTGGTCAACTTACACTTATATGTAGTCTCATGAAAGCTATGGGGATAATTTAATTGAAACAAATCGGCATTTACCTGATATTTGCTTCTAAAGTGCTCTCAAGGATGGCTACCAAGTGTTTGTTATTGTCAAGGAGACATCCTTGAGTTTTAAGCATACTGTCTGCTTTATTGGGATTGGCAGTTGGCAGACGGAAGCCAGCGATAGAGGCAAACCATGGATCACAGTTGATCTGTACGTCCAGCGAAGTTAGTCAGTCTGCTTGGCTGCTCCTAATAGACAACGAGCATAATTACCTAAATGAGCGTGCCCTTGACTATACTCAATCAATATAATTGAGCATGATCTTTGACTGTTCGAATGGTATGTAGGCAACATTCAAGTTTGTGCCAATCAATACTCTTCATCAATAACTAACAAACACCACCTCAATAAACACATTAATTCAATCTACTTCCAAGCCTCCTCAAACTTTCCTTAAAAAAAGAGACGAAATCGTTAAAGACGGGAAAAAATTGATGCATAAAAAAGAAAAGTTAAAACTGATTTCATGTTTACGATTGGCAATATAAAAATCATTTCATGTGTCAATTTTCCCTATCCTATCCCTGTGCATTCATATCACACATATGTACAACAAACACAGTTTTTATGTGCCAGCAATCATTAAACGATTTAATTTTTGTACAAAATTGAATTCATCTATCTATCCTTGGGATTCTTTTTTTGCCGTCATTTTATTTTATTTGCTCCCTTAAAAATTGATTGATAAAGTCAATGAAGAAGAGTGAATCGTATAAAATAATCATTGAAATGGCTTCATCATTTTGTACAGTAGAGGCGTTTTTTGTGGAATTTAAGGAATTTGTGGAACTGTCTATTGATGAAGAAGTTAATATTGTAGATTAAAGCAGTTAGTGAAGCTAGGATTAGGGATGTAGCTAGAAATTGCAAGAAACTATAAAATTGTGGTGAATATTAAGTGAGCCTGAATAGCTCAAATCAGTTAATTGATTATAAATCTGATTCCAGACTGGCGTGACTCTGACTTTGAGTCGAATTTGATTTAAGTACTTTAATTTCGACACTATGCCAGAGGAACGTCGGCCTAGTGCCAGATTTAGGATTGATTAAGCGAATTTTGAAGTTTTGGTAGGATTGTAGGTACTAATGAATCCGAAATCTCGGTCTTGACCAATTCACGAGACCGGAGCCGAGACTTCGATCAATTTCTTCGTAGTTTTGATTTCAGATCTGCTCCAGGTCTCAGTCCAGGTCTTAGTCTCGTCCTCAAGAATTTGTGGGAACTGAGACTTTGGGAAATAATTGTTTAAAGATTTGAATCTTGGTTAGACTAGAAAATTAAAGACTTAGTTCAAATAGAGGTGAGCAAGGAGGTTAAATCTTATAATTATAGACATGCCCCTGAATAGACATTAAAACAATGTCGAAATCGTGAAAATTTTCTGAGAAATCTGAAGTTCTGAGAAAACAGAATTTAGTAAAATTAACCAGATCGAACTACAATTGCCTATTATTGAGTTCATCCCCGAGGTCAATATGACCAGTTGTTCTAAATCCCAAAACTTTTCTTCACAAAAAAATGCGCAAAAAAGGCACAAAAAAAAAATCAAATAATAAAAAGTTTCTCAATTTTTTTCATCATCATCATTGTCGTTATCGTAATCATCATCGGCAGCATCCAAAAAAAGAGATTGAAAGATATCTAAACAACATCTTTATTGTGTATTGAAAGAGTGATCCCTATTGCCTAGGCATTGATCGAAAAATGTCTTCCCTTTTTTGTGCTTGAATATAAAAGTAAGTCCTATCGTTTTTTACTCTGTCCGGATATTTATTGCATAGATTTAAATCAATTTTCATTGTGCTTTAATATTCTGCATGTCGGTCAATGTTTTTCTTCCTATTTGTTTTGCTTCTTGCTTCTTCTTGCTCCTTTTGATGAATGAATTTTTGTTCTAAACATTTTAAATGCGCATGATTTTAAAGTCCTTTTTGTGAATCTTTATTGTGAATTTTAATGTTGCAATTCTTGCCGCAAGCAAATATTGGAATTTTTCTAAATGAATGTGATTTGATGTTCTTAGAAGATGGTTTGAGGAATTTCCTGGAATGTGGGATTTATTTGCTTAATCTATGAGATTTATTGAATTATTTGAGATTGACAAATTGAAAATTTTAGTGTATGCAATAAAGTTCTTGGTTTAGCTTTTGATTCACAGATTCTCGGTAAGTTCTATGGTAATTGCTAAATATTTTCGCTGGACAATCTTCTTTACTTTACATTTAACGGTTTCGAGTGTACAAAAATACGTTATAACCAGTTAATGTCCAGTTGATGGCAAGTCGATGTCCAGTTGATTACTAGTTCTAAAGTACTATTGTCCACTCAGGGTTCTTTAGCTTCAGACTTGATTCAGGCGTTTTCAGTGTTGTTTAATTTTTTTAAAGCAACACACCGATTAGAGATATGCAAAAGTTTTAATGTGTTGCATCCAATAACAGATAATTATTAGGACAAAAATATTCAAATGCAGGAAATAGACACAATTTGGACACAATTCTGGCAAAACTTCAATACAATCTGACGACATCTTACTCTTGCAGACTTCATAAACGACACGTCTGAAATTTTTTGCAACACACTCTGAAGGCACAGGGCAAACAAAATTTGAAAATTTAGTCTGAGTCTGTTCAAAGTCTGGCTTGAGCGAGAATCTTACTGAATCTGATCCAAAGTCAGAGTCATTCAGTCCTGGAGCTTGATTTTTCACCTTTTCTACACCATGTGCTATCCAGGATATAAGAAGGCTTAAAAGAAGCAAGCTTTAAATTAAAATCCAAAGTTTAAGAACAAATGTACAGATAATGATGCGGTATAGAAATCATAAAAGATCGATAGTTTGTCTTTCGTGATCCTAACGTGGGGCCAGATCCTGTGAATTTCCGATAGATCACATTCTATGGCCAAATTTTACGATTTTACTACACTAAGTGCTTTCAGCATGGTATGTAGCGAAAAAGCGACAATAGTCAAGTGATTAGAGCGTCGGAGTACCATTCTAACGACCCGGGTTCAATTCCAGGGAAAGTCAAATTGGATTCGGATGCTTTTTCGCTGTTCTACTCACACCAACTCGGTTTGTGTGATTTCGCGACACACAAATTGTGGTTAGGTACGTTGTATTGATATACCCTGGGTCATGCAGCGTGCAGAGTTGGGGAAAGCATAACGTCCATTGGACAAAAACAGTCATCGTGCTTTCAGCATGAACGTTATGCAAGAATGTCCTTCTTGTCCAAAACAAAGAATCTCAGGACAAACATAGCTCATTTATCCTTGAAGCTTTCATTCATACCAAAAAGCCACAACAAATATCTTGTTTCAATTAAATATTTACCAAAAAAAGAAGCCAACACCACAAAAATCCATTCACTCAACTAATGATGAAATCAACTAATTTCCGAATGCAAAATAAACTAAAACAAGCGAATAGAAAAGAAGCTTTTACGTACGTGACTTCTTTCCTGTTTTGATCATTTATTCATCAGTTTTTCCTTTCGTTCGTATATTTTTTTATACTGTAATTATCTCTCACTATATGCTCATTAATTAAAGGATCACATCGAACATTGAGAATCACTTCAATAATACTTATCCATGTGAGATTTACATTCATTCGTTTGGACAGTTAATGAATTCTTTTTTTTGTGTTCTTCCTTTTCAGGTTCTTTTCCTCCTTTTATATTCTTGCTGCTGTTTCTCGACAAATTTTAATTAAATATCGTGGGTGGATAAGAAAAAGGCAGATACGGAAGTGTATACAATATGCATGATAAAATGAGTCAATGAGAAGGACATTGAGAAAGGGCAAATGCGAGATGAAGGCTGTGGAAAAAAGGAGAATAATAATCCATGGAAGGATTTTTATTAATACAAAAAAGTATTCAGATAAAGTTGGAAATGCAATCGGAAGTGAATTGTACATTAATAATTTTTGTTAAAAGGTTGTTCATAAATTTTTGAAAGAAAAATGAAAGCAAATTTTGGAGAAAGATGAAGAAAGTTATGATCCTTTCCTAAATTTCCGGTTCAGATTTATGTAGTTTTAAGAGCATATTGCATGCTTTGTTTTAAAATTTAGGATATGACTTCCTGCATTAGGATCTTAAAATTGTGTAATAGTTTCGAAATATCAATTTAGTGTCTCAAGGATACCATCAAGGACGTTAGTTGAAGGACTGAAATCTTCGAGCAAGACTACATAGTTGCAAGGACACTGTCACTTCGCTATGTTGACTTTAAGACGTGAGAATGCACTGACGGCAACATAACGGCGGCTTTTAGCATATTTTAACGCCAAAAAATGAAATTCGCACCATCATGTTGTTCGGAAATTACAATTTAGAGTCTGAAAATTACACTTGTTATGAATCCTTTACTCAAAGTGGATGTGATAACCTTGAGGTCGTTGGTTCGAATTGTGTCATTCGTAAATCTTCAAATCATTCTCATTTGGAAGTGATATTTGCCACGATCTTGTATAATTCTCAATTGATTTTGACACTTTGATATGTTGCCACTACGGAGCCCAAACGGTAGTATATTGACAGTCAATTGGCACCCAATTGTCTAATTCTGTCGTTTTTGCTAGGAGTTATGGTGAAAATATTTGATTATACAGCGGTCGGGTATCAAATATCATTCTATCTGTCTGTCTATTTTTAAAAGCTTTTTCTTTACCCGAACAGGCAAGGATCATGATCATGATCATAATCACCCGGGTCCTACTTATATTGATATAGAATACACATGAGAAATGGTCATTTATGTGAGCATGCTATTGGTATGCTCATTGTCTTTTAGACACTTCATGTTATAAAAATTCATAAATTGGAGCATTTCGCAACGTTGGTTAAAGGTACGGGAAAGGATTTTGAAGTGAAGCACCCGAAACCCGATATTATCCCTTGAAATTCGTCCCCTCACCATCTTTGAACACCCAGACAATATTACCTCAATACCAAACATTTCTTCAAAAATTCAACTCATCCTAAGAACGACATTTCCATTGAACTATCCAAAAGAGATTCCATTTCGGAAATATTCGTAAGTAGACACATTTACTTGGAACGAAAAAAAAAGGGAAAAATAAAAGATTAATAGATTGATGGCTCATTCTGTTCAATGTGATGTCTTTGTATCTTTGTTGTCTTGTTTTGCTGAGTAAAACAGCATAGATCACCATTAACCGTTTGTTTCTGTCTTCCAGCTTTTTTTTTTTTTCAATAAGATTTTAGTTTTTTTTGTGTTATTTTTCTTATAGACAAGCATCTACACGTCCAACAGACAAAAGAATAAAGCGGAAACAGAAAGAACATAGACAATAGAAAGTAACATCTGTAAACCATCAAATCAACTTAATTAACTCCATTTCCTTTATCACATAAGGCCTTTTACTGATGCCATTCTTCTTTATCGATCCCTAACTTCTTTTTTGCGTACTTTCCATTCTTCTTTTTTCCCCTTTTTCATCGATAAAAATAAAAATGAGTTTCATGTTCGGATGACAAGAATGACGATAATGATGATGTTGATATTTTTAAGGATATAGAATAAGAGAGCTTTGTAGTCGATATATCAACCCACTAATTTATGATTTCGCATTATTTATCATCAATAATTGAACAACACTTTTCTTTTTGTGCCTTTTGTCATTTTAGTTGAATAATGCCTTTTAGGTGCTTGAATGTTCTTGTAAAAATTTTGAATAAAATTAGTTAAAAATTTGAATTTTTGTATTTTAAAAATCGTTGAAATTTAATTTTTTGTTGAATTTCGAATTTCGATATTTGAATTTTTAAAAATCGCTATAATTCAATAATTGAACATCGATTTATTTTGAATTTTAAAAGTTCGTTAAATTTTGAAAATCAAAAGTTTGTTAAAATTTGAAAATATAAAGTTCGTCAAAATTTGAATTTTTGAAAAATCGTTGAAATTTGATAGTTGAACATTGATTAAATGTGAATTTCAAAAGTTCGTTAAAATTTGAATTCTTGAAATTTGTTAAAATTTGAATTATAAAATTCCGTTAAAATTGAAAATCAAAAATTCGTTAAAAATTCATCAATAAATTCAGTATCCGTTCAAAGTTAAGGATATGATAGTAAATATTAAACAAAATAACCCACATTAAGTTCGTATATTTATTTTTCAATCAACATAATGTAAATCCCAAAACTTAATCTTCATCTCCTTAATGCATTGAAAGAAAAGAAAAAGTTCCTGATGAATTTATCTTATGGATGACGCAAACAGCAATGCAAAGTGATGATTCTCTAAAAGCATCCATCAATCAATCATTATGGTTGATGAAATATTCATCGGTGCCGACTAAGTGAAATAAGAGCAAGAGTTGAGGAAGCGACAAAATGCAATAAATGTTATTCTTTCCTCCTACTTGATTTGATGAAAAAAATCCCTTTTTTTTGTGTTTTGTTTTCTAAGTAAATGATTAAAAATTGATTGAATGGAGATGATCAGGGATTAAAAGTTATTTGATAATCTTTTGGGTTTTGTTGAATTTGTACGCATTTTTATAAGCTTTTAAAAATATGTTTGTGTTATCTTCACAGTATTAGAAAAGCTTCTACATAATCCATTATGATCTTTTATGCCAAATGACCATTCGTTGTCATCCTTCTAGGAATTTTTAAAAGAGGATGTAGCTTTGCAGAGATTTAGTCAGAAATTTCTTAATTTTTGGGCGAAAAACCTTAGATAATTGAAGAATTGTGTCTAAACAGGAAAGGAGAAGGGTTGACTTAGTTCTGGGTATGTCTTGTATTTTAAGGTTTGATCAAGCATCTTAGAGGATTGTCATAATATGATGTTGGTGGTCGTTTACTTACTTCGTCCGCTTTTTAGGGGAAATGAGGAGTCCACAATGTTGTAATAGCTCAACAAAGGAAGTAAGCAAGCTGTGGAATAGAACTGTCGATAATGTCAGTTCTAGGCGTCCTCTGAGGAAGGCCTTGGAGTTAACGAGTCCTTCCTGGATATGATAATTTGAACATGGACGGCACGCGGTGTATATTAAATCTAAAATATAGCCTTAGTCTGGCTTAAGACAACAACCTGACAATAGCTACATCAAAGCAGTAGTTCAGATTCCACCAAAGCTGGAAGTCGTTATGGTTGAAGTCGACTCTAGTCGACTTGACTCGACTGAAATATAGTTGACTTCGAGTCGGCTCTACTCAACATCGAGCTCAAGACCCTTTTATTAAATGAAAGTCTACTGAGTGTAGTGGTCTGCAGTACCCTCACACTTTACACAATCACTAACCACAAAACGCCCTAGTGCAACTTTTGATCTCAATCATCTGAATACCTAAAGCTTTTTTGTTACATTTTAGACCATTTAAGACTGAATAAATATGAAGACAAACTGTTTATAACATTTTTTTCATACCCCTCCATACATTCATTACTTTAACAGTCTTTAAAAATTTATGCGAATGTTAAAAATGCAAATGAAATGAAAGTAAGAAAATAAATGGGAAAAAGTAAAACAGCGAAAGGAGTAAAAAAGAGATTTTTAAATACTTTGAATTATTCATGAGCCATTTTCTGTTTCTCCTTTTTCTTCTTCTCATCGCTCATACATACTTCTTACTACCGCTGCTATATATATAACTGAATTAATAAATTTCTTTTCTCAGCAACTAAATGCATAATTGAAAACTTAAATAGCAATGTTAAAAATGGCGATAAGTTGTGAGGGGAATAAGTACATAAAGTTTGAAAATAATATTTTGTATGGTTGTAAAAAATTTTTTTTATATGAATAACTCTTACATCAGTCTTACTCATACTTATGATGGAATTAAAATTTACATTTTGACTTTTTATAACTTTGTTTTTTGTTGAAGAATGTCGGGGGTTGATGATGGTTTGAGTAAGTGTCTGGATGGTTATGAAGTTTTGAAGTTTATTTGCAGTTTTTTGGTATAAATGTGGATTAAAGGTGTCATTTAATATACATAGCAGAGACGTGGCCAGAAAATTTCATTAGGGGTACTCGGCCGTTTTTTTCTTTGGATTCGTACCCTCAATGGCACCCCTGTCAACGCTCCTGATGCATCGGGTCATCATTTGCTGGCATTTGAAAGCGACATTCCCATATTTTGACCCCGAGCAGCACAATGTGGCGAACTGAATTTTTAATCTAACTTAATGCGTCGTACCCAATAAATAGGGTCAAAATCAGCCTTTATGGTGCTGTCAGAGCATCTTTGTATCGTTAGCCATTAACACGGTAATTCAGCGATTCCTTATTGAGCACGTTGTGCCGCTTGGTATTATTTGGTTCCGTTTATTTCCATAAAATATTTAATTGATGCAGTTTAGGAAAGTGGACCAAAAATGGTCATTTTTTGTGTTGTTTACCCTTAAAAGACAGTAGACATGCTCACCCAAATGAGCTAGCTTATGAAGGTACTCTAACAGACAAAAATTGAGCATGCCTTCGATTACGCTTAATTTTGTGAATTTACTCATCTTATTTGTTCTGTTCGTGCAGTAGTATTTTAGTAACCAGAGCTCAAAGTCGACTCGGATTTTGTATGAGAAAGTCGACTGAAGTCAACTTGACTCCCCGAACCGACAAAGAGTACATTTATGAGTATTCTCACAATTTTGAGTATGCTCAACTATATTGATTGAGTATACTAATGAGCACGCAAATTTAGGTGAGTGTGTTGATTGTCTTTTAGGGCTCCATACAATATTCGAGTCGACTTTAAGCTCTGCTGAACTCAAGCCCTTTTAGTTCTAATCAAAGATTAAATGAAGATTAAAACAGCTTAAATTCTTACAATAAACACGATCTCTAACTAAATACACGCCTCATTCATAAAACTCCCAAGTAAATTTCCCTTAAAACTTCTTACAAAACATTTGAAAAGAAGAAGCTGCAGTAATAACAGAACAACTTTATGATATTTCATGTTTATACATTTTATTATTGAAATTACTTGACGTTAAGCAATGTAAAGTTATACGATAAAAACAACTAGCGAATAAAATACGAACAAAAAATTTTTGACTGTAAATAGTTTCTCATCGTACTTCAAACGGATGAAAATTTTTAAGCATCAAAAATGGCGATAAAATTTTTTTTTGCCTTTTGATCGTAAAATTTTTGAAAATTTTTTAAAGGGTTCGCACAGAAAATTTTTTGCATATCAAGATAAATGTTTTATTTATTTTATGTTGATGGAAAAATTATGCAAAGATAATCAGTGAATGAAGAAAAGGCCATGCCTTTTGGGAGAGGCTTCTTGGTGGATATCTTTGTGGGAAAATGGTTAAGGTTTTTTAAGAAATTATTTTACATTATCTTAAAGAAGATTATTAAGAAGTTTCACTTTATGGAGATAAAGTAAGAATTTTAAATATTTAATAAGTTTAAGGAGCTATTCTCGAGTTATGTTAGGGTTCGTTCGCTTATTACGTAACAAAAAAAATCAACTTTTTTTCTCCCCCTCGGAGCGTCACGTAACACAGCTCAGAAAGGTTTTTCGAAGTCTCAGTCTCGATAAAATCACGAAAACGAGACAGAGACTTCCGGGCAGTCTCATATTGCTTCCGGATAGTCTCGGTATCGACATTTGGAGCTTTTATATCTCAGCTCAAAAGAAAGCTTAAATTTTGTCACAGCACACCATTATGCCAGGCACATAAGTTGCTTATCACTGCTTTAAACTTTAAACCTCTTCCTTGCCATAATTTGTGTGTCGCGAATACAAAAACCGAGTTAGTGTGATTAGTAACAGCGAAAAACCACGTGAATCCGACTAGATCGAGCCCGGATCGTTAAAATCAGTTGTTCGAGGCTCTAACTTCTACGCCATTGCTTAATTACCACTGATTAATCACTGTCCTTAATTAATGCATCACCCTTAAGTAAAAGTGAAGAAGTCTAGGAAGAGTCTGAGTGCAACCATAGAAAAGCTGCAGTTTTACTTCCAGCTCTTCCATTTAAAGCATGTTCTCAATTAAATTTTCAAAACTGAATTTCTCAAGAACTTTGAAATCTAGAAAAATCAAGTCCTAAAGCTATCCAAAGCAAAATTTTCTAATTTAAAATTCAACCTCAGGAAGAATTCAGAGTTAAATGGCAGTATCGCTCATGTTGTAAACACAAGCTTACCTCAGGGACTTTATCATTGCTGCATGATGACTTTATGTCAGATCCTTGAATTACTGTCTCAAAAGCTTGTCATTCTCATAAAAAAAGTAGTTGACCATTATTCTAAAATGCACAGCATGTCACGTCTGCAATTTTCATGACAAACTCGAAAATTAAAAATTTAAATTCTAGAAAGTGCATTCAGAATCTATTAAAGCTGAACTTTTTTGTGGAACTTTAATAAAGGAACATAATTTATTCAACGAAAATTATAGCAATTTTCTCTCCTTCCATGCCATGCATAGACATAAATGTTTAAAATCAATCTCAATAATTGCTCCTCTTTTGTCCTGTGTCTATATTCAGCTGTTGTGTCCTAGTGCTGGAAAGTTGTCAAATAAAATATTTCATTTTCTTTCTACTCTTCATAATTGTCTAATGTCATTTTAGAAATTGCTTTTTTTCGAAGCCTATTAGAGATCATAATATGGCTATAAGCTATAACAATAAAGATGAAGAATTCTCGGTGGAAAATAAAAAGAAGGAAAAAGTTTTTAGGATTTTAGAATGCTCTAAAAATAACTAATTCCATATTAGGTCATGTTGAACAATTTAGCATAAGATACACGAATAGCATAGTTTGGTCAACTGTATCAAAATCCGGCACTGAAGTGATTCTGGTATTCAAACCAAAACCATCACTAACCCTATCAGGTACAGAGACCGGTAATAGGTACCGTAGTAGTTTTTTTGTGCTATAAATCATGCTCTTTGCTTGTTAGGGAAGTCAGCGACACACCGGCATTAGGACTGATTTCTGTTCAATTAATCAACTTGTGCTATCCCTAAATCAGACAAGAATTTGAAAAATAATTCTACTATGCTTAACAAAGGGCCTTAAATGTCCCAAACTGGCAGAAATTTTCGAACGATAGAGCTGTCTTTAGACATTCCTTACGCGCGGGCGTAGACATGGGCCCTCGTGCACCCCAGCCAAGGAAGTAAGTAAGTATGCTTAAAAATGCAACTTAAAGTCAGGTGATAAAGATTAAAGTAATGATTACGATGAGACAAAATATTCTATACGTTAAAAGTCCCCACAACAAATCCTATTCCATTCTTTTTTCAAGAATATCCTTAAGGAGCTTTTATATATTTAGTTAAGGGATGCTTTGCTTCAGAGGCGTACTAAGAACAATGAGGGTGTTAGCGAAGAGGGTGTGATTTGGGAATTTTCTGATAAACTTCTGGATGATTGAAGAAGCTTGTAAACAACCACCATTCCCCTCATGAATCCTTCCCTGTTATGCTCACAATGCATAAAAGTCCTCCCTTGACTTCATTTACTTATTCAGTGGTTTTAAGGGATTGAAAATTTTGCACCTTAACATCTCAATTATCTAAAGAATCGAGGGAAGTTTAAGAATTTTTCCGAAAACGATAATGGATGAATAATTTATTGATCACTTAAATGTCCATTTTCAATATGGATATGTTCATGGATAATCACAACTCTCACCCTCAACACGAGAGGATTTTCCAAAATTTGTGTTTATACTATAAATTTTTCAATACAGAAAATTGAAAACGTGTGACTTTAAGCAACAAATTTGAATTATTGAAATATTCAAGCAATTTTTATTTGGGTCAGGCATTGCTTTCAATAGCACATAAAGCTAAATGTGGGTGCACATATTGACATGTTTATCTACGCTTTTAAAAAATTTAAAATCAATTTTTCTTTGCACACACGAAAAGTTTTTCATTTTTTTTTATATTTGCGTGCTGTTTTTTTTGGAAAAGTTGAAAATGTTTATGGTCTTAAATCAGGTTATGATTAAGTGTTTGTAGATGATCGTATTTCAATGGAATTTCAATATTCTGATTTATTGGAAAAATTTCAAATCAATTTTAGACACAAATTAAGTGCCAGAGATCCTGAGTTCAATCTTAAGCCATATCTGACCTTCGAAGCTCTTTTCTTCATTTCATCCTTCTAGTTACGAAGTTCATTATATGTATTGGGTAGAGTTTTGTGGTCCAATACTTGGTACACAAGGATATACTTGTATTGGGATAACTTCCGTTGCGAAATATTGAGCACACGAATTGCAACTAAGTAATTTGCAGGATACATTAGGTCGTATGACGCACTCCAGTCCTTGCGCTTTGGTATTTACTTCACTGGCCGTACAAATCAATTTCGATCGATGGTCTCCCTCAGATGGCGTCTAAACCTTGCTCTATTGCTGGCTTCCGTCTGCCAATTTCCAATTCCAAGTGAAGTACTGTTTTTTATCGACAGCTTCCGTCAATGAGTTCTTTGGTCATCCACGAACTAATGGGTAATACAATAAATTATTTATCACAGTGCCTCCTGCTCACAAGTCTGGGTCTTTTAAACATTATATAAGACATAAATGTTATGATGAAGTAGAGCTGAGTTGGTTATAGCTCAAAATAAATTTAATGAAGCCTCAAATTTTTAAAGCTCGAAGATGACACGGATTTTGTACGAAAAGTTCTATTCAAGTCGACTAGATTCCATTCAAAATTCGAGTCGACTTCGAGCTCTGCAATTTCCTTTAAACAACAGTTTTTTGACTATTTTTGACTTTTGTCCTTGATTTCTTGTCATAAAAAATCGAAAATGCACCTTATCCTCTAGTCAGTTCCATCAAAATCTCAACTTCATCTACCAATATTCAATATCCTCTTCTCACTCACATCCGAAAATTTTTCATTCTACGAGCGACGAAGAAAGAAGAAATAAAAATAATTTTGAAAATCCCGTTGTGTCATGTTTTTTATTGCATGTTTCAGTGAATTTTATTGCAAAAACTTTTTTTTTTGGTGATATTTGAACATAAAACATACACACAATGAATATATTTCTTCCTATACCATATTTCCTATTTTTATTCTCTTTTGAAGCATGCACAAATTTATAAGAAAAAAGTCTATGGAACAAAGATAAAATACGAAAAGATGAAACAGAAGCCATATACTGTATATAATAATAATCCTTATTCCTATTTTTAAAGCTTGTATTGTACTCCTGAGATTATTATCATATCCATTCATAGCAAAACGCAGTGCAGACAAATGACAACAAATTTTTCAATGTTTTTCGTGTGAGAAATGACAGAAAGAAAGTCTTTTTTTTATATCTCAGTCCTATTGTCTTGTCGTTCCTTTTTTTTTCAAAACTTTTATATGTTTTTATGTTTTTGATAAGCGAGTGGAACATGTATGGATATTCATACATATATGCATCAAAGCGTAAAGAGGATGAAGCTATACAGAAAAAAAATCCCCAACATCAATCTTCTTGTGCTTATTTTCAAAATTTTATTACATTTCATAAATTTATAAGATTTAAGTGAAGGAGAATTTGTTTATATCCGGACAGAAAGAGAAGCGAGAGCTTTAAATGTGAATAAGTTTTTGAGGGTATATGAGGGTTGGAGCTTTTTAGCTTTTGTGGTATTTTTTGGGAAATTTTTTGAATTGGAAAATTCTTAGAAAATTTGAAAATTTGTGGAAATTTTATTAAATTGTATTATTTGTCGTATGACATATTCACATGAATGAGCGACACAAGAGTTCTTGGAAGGGTACTGATTATAGAGACAGTAGCCATTGATAGAACCATTTTCAAGTAACATCTAAGAGAGGTCATGTATAAGAATACATATTAAGAGGCTAGTGTTTTGAATTATTGTATCAAAAAACTCTGGAAAATTGAATAAATTTGTCCAAAAATGAGGGTAAGACTCCAAAAAACATTAAGAGGTGCCTTCTGGATAGACCCTAGGCCGTAAATCATAACTGATATGTTCGGATATTGATGCATGCAAATTAAGGAAAATCTACATGTTGTTTAGAAAACATGTATCATTTTATCCATTCCCAAACAGCACAAATCGGTGGATCAAAATGGGTCGATTAATAATCCGAATGCAGGTCGGTGTGACACTTGCTTGGTGTGATGGTAAACCGAATCCGACACCAAGTCCGATTTACGTTAGCCTGGTGACAAAATTTAGATCAATTAACCAACTTGTGGAAGGTCAAGGTTCACAATTGATCTGTACGATCAGTTAAGTAAGTAAATAAGTAAGTAGCCAATCTTGTGTTGTTGGGGCTACTGATGATCATTCAAATTTTGTAAGATTTAATAAATTGTATGTAGGGAACCCCTTAATAGACTGTAGCCACGAACCCTTTTACCATCTCTCATATAAATCCAAAAAGTCTTCAGTAAGCCACCCTCAAAATTTCATAAAAATTTAAAATCTACATACTAAAACACAGTTCCAACTCCTTCTTAAAAGCATTCACAATCATATCTCCCCCATTCCTCAATTCCTTGATTTGTTGTCCAAATATTTTACAACTTACGACAGAAATGAAATTTTTATCCTTTGTAATAATAAGAAGATTTGTGATTTGAGTTAATGTTCTCTCTTTCGTTTTTTTTTGCCTTAACATTAAAGGACAGAGAGTACAAGTCTGTATGTATATCGGGACAGCACTTTATGCCTTTTGCAGTATTCTTTCATTTTGTTACACATAAATTTATGAATGTTTATTATCCATTAAAACTTCTTTTGGAAGCATTTATCTTGACTTATGTGAGGAAGGATGGTTGCTGTAGGGGTGTGACACTAGGTGAGTGGAAGGTGACTAGACTGATGTGGATGCTAATGAGCGGAATTCAGTTACGGACATCCCAGAAAAGTGAAAATTTACCCAAAATATGCTAGTTGGTTCCAAAACATTTTCACATGCATCCATGCCTGAATCACCTTACTTCAAGATTTATAGAATATTTTACGTCTTTTGTCGATGCGCGTGTATTCTCAAGTTCCTTCCTCAAAACATTTTAACTAAACATATAAAGGATTTTGAATGCTTTAGGGTTATCCGATAAAAAGAAGCTGCAAGTAAGAAAAGGAAAGAATTTTTATCATCAATTGCCCAACAGAGAGTGATGAAAGTTAAACGGATATTATGTTAAATCCATTTATAATTTTATATAGTTCTCAACTTTTCTTTTTTTGTCTGTATGTCATTCATTCCTTTCCTGTTTGTCTTTTGTCTGTGGGAGGATGTAAATGGGGGTATAATATCGCAATTAATCAAATTTTTCGAAAGTTTATGGCACATGATTTTTAAGGGTATAATAGTTTTTCTCAGAAATGATTGTGGATGTGGAACAGTTTATGAACTTTTCATGGGCTTTTCGCAGTAAAAGGAGTCATAAAAGTCTTCGAAGAATTTTTTGTAACAATACTTAATGGATGAGGAATAAAAAGTTATGTTTCCTTATGGGATGTTGTCATGAAGACACATGCTTGACTTATTGTTGGGAAAATTGTTTAGAAAGTGGTTGATGGTGATGTAAAATCAGAGTTGAGTTCAAGAATGAAGCAATTAAGAAGCGATTTTCAGCATTTAGAGGCATAATTTGAGACTGATGCACTGCTACACAAATGTGTCATTTACACTGATTGCAAATAGACGTCCAGGAAAGACGCAAGTGTAGAAATGGTCAATAGTCTGGTTTTAGGCCTTCTAGACTCGGATATAAATTTGATTTCATCGAATCTGGTTGATGGTCTAATTCATGTTGGTCTAAAATTTGTTTTTCGGACTCTTCCTTCAATTATGAAATTGCAGCACATAATCAAGCTAGGGACGAGTATATAATATGTTGAGTTGGAGGGATGCAGACTGAAAGTAGGAAAATGGTGTAAATGGTTAAAAATCTTCAGTTTACAAGGATTTTTCGTGACAAAATCTCAAAACCCCCCCTTAAATTTATGCAAACCATTCAAATGACATGCATGGGTACACTCCTGATTAAAGATGATGGATAATAATATACCTTGAAGATTTAAAATGAAAGTCTACCTCTAAATCTTTGCAAATGTGCGAGCAATTGCAATCATTTAAGCTTCAAACTACATTTTAGTTCCATAACTATAATTTTTCTTTTGATGCCAAATTACATCTATTCCAAAATTTAAATCATTTTGTTTAATGAGAAAATTGAAATTTTCTTAGAATTTTCATTAAAAATTTGAAGTTTCTCGTCTGCAGCGGGTGCGGTGCATTTCGTAGACCGAATATTCTGCAGAATTCTGTAACACAATTCTGTAGATTTCTGCAACAAAATTCTGCAGAATTCTGTAGAATTATTCCACAGAATTCTACAGAATTCTGCAGAATTCCCCAGAATTTTTGTGCTTAAAATAATATTTTGTTGCATGCAAGTCGCGCGACATTCACCAGAATATTCTACAGAATTCTACAGAATTCTGCAAAACTCATTCTGTAGTTCTGAGGACAGGAGTGATTTTTTACATCGACAGAAATTCTTCAGAACTTCTGCAGAATTTACAATTCAGAAATTCTGCAGAAATTTTTCATAATTTTCATACTTTATCAAAAAAAAAGTTCGCTCATGTCAAGACTTGAACCCATGACCTCATGTTGCAATAACCTTAACTATAACCATTGCGCCACCAGGACATATAATTTCATACTAAAGTGATGACAATTTTTCATATATAAAGATATATAAATATTTATTTGATATTTTATTTTGGTCATAAAAAATATCAAAAAATTTTAATTTTTTTTCACATGATTAAAGAATAGATTTTTCGTAAATTTTCATTATTATATCAAAAATTTTGTATGAAATTATAAATTGTATAATTTTATACAAAATTCCGGAGAACCAGACTCTTGTGAAGTATCTTTATTATAAACATCCAATTCCTTTGCTGATACAAGAACGGAAGCCATGTAAAGCCATTTTGTGTAGCCGAAAACTGAGGGGAATCAGGGGGTATAGGGGGTGTAATGTGATGCCACATGAAGCTATGTGAAGATGAAAATTCTGAAGATGGGGCGCCACGGGCGCTCCCGATACTCTAGTATAATATAAAGTTTAAAAGAAACACAAAAGCTATTTATCTCTTAAGTCAAGTTCTCACCAATAGAACCCTAAAATTCCTCCTGTCTTCTTTAAAATATTAAAAAAAATAATAATATTTTAAATAATACGAATAATGCGAATATCCTATAATCTTTGTATCCGTACAGAAGAAAGTATAGATAAGTATATATTTAAATCAGAACTACAGAATGAGTTTTGCAGAATTCTATAGAATTCTGTAGAATTCTGTAGAATATTCTGGTGAATGTCGCGCGACATGCATGCAACAAAATATTATTTTAACCACAAAAATTCTGGGGAATTCTGCAGAATTCTGTAGAATTCTGTGGAATAATTCTACAGAATTCTGCAGAATTTTGTTGCAGAAATCTACAGAATTGTGTTACAGAATTCTGCAGAATATTCGGTCTACGAAATGCACCGGAAGCATATTTTGGTCTTTTGAATGATTTCTTATTGAGGGAATATTAGAGGTCTTGGGGAAATATTTAGATAAGATTTGTGATTAGGGCGGTCATCTGCTGTATTTTTGCCGGGACACTGCTGGGACATTGCGGGACAAAGCCCCTAAATGTCCCAATTTTTTAACAATTCGAAAACTCCGTACAAATATTGGAATTTTTGACAAAATCCTCTGTCTACCCTATTTGTGATCAGTGATTTGATTTAAATCAGTGAAGGGCAACTTGGATGCCATGGAATACTGATATTCTGTCAAAAATCGAAGGTGTGCCACGAATCTGTTTCAAAAAACTCAAAAACAGATGATTTTTGAATTGCTTGATATACATTTATGCCTACTCTAAACTTACCCTTGTTCCTTACCCTAAGATATACCCTAGGATATGCACTAGGTGTTGGAGTAGGTCTAAGGATGTGTTTTTTCCGAGAAACTGGTCTCTGAGTTGTGCCAAGACATTAAAATCGTTGCTCACCATTGCTTTCTTTAGTACTTATTAGATCATTCACTTAGGAAATTTGAAATTTAATGAAGCAATGTTCAAAAATTACGTGACGCTAAGGGGAGGGTGAGGGGGGTCATTGAGTCAAATTGTTGATTTCAAATTTTGTTTCAAAGCTTTATAGCGAAGTACACGATTTAAAAGCCCAATTCTTAGTATTACGTAATTTTCGAATGTTCCTTGAAGGTTTTGATCTCTAGTTGCATCAAAATTCAGACAACCTGGAGTCCATCATATAATTTTGTTCCATCATCCACCCCACTCACAAACAAGCATTTACAGCAGCACAGTATTGATTATTTTCACTAAACATTTTAAGAAAAAAATTAATTTTCCATAGCATAAATCATCCAAGAAGTTTAGCCATAAGCATCTTGCTAAAACATCCAATTTCTCGCCTCAATAAATACATCAAGTCTTGCGAAAATTCATTCTTTTAAATACCTTCTATATACCCTTTTGACCTACATAATCGATTATGCATTCAGCAAAAAGAAAGTGAGAGAAAAATTCTTTAAAAAAAGAAGGCTTTAGCAGCCTTCACGTCAACAACAAAAATTCTTTAAGATGCTTGTTTATTGAAGCATTATGAATGAGATGATATCACCATCAAAACAAGCAATAAACCTCGTCTCACATAGTGCGATAATATTGAGCAAACAAACATCTTTATTATGTCTGAGGTGAACCGTGAAGGATCGAGTCGAGTCTATATGCGATTATTTTCGTCATATTGGTTTTTATTTATTAATGGCTTTTTAAAAATCAATCGTCAATAAGATGTTATTTTGGGTCTGAGTGAGCAGATTATGTAATCAATTTGGAATTTCATTTGAAGTCTGAGGGAATTTTCTCGAGAATTAAACTTATTATTAAGGCAATAAATAAATTTTATTTCATAAATTATTCGAGGGATGAAATAAATTCTACATCAGACAAAATTAATTTGTTGATCCTAATAAAAAGGGCATTGAGTATAGTTAATGCTGTATTGAATTCATATTGAGTTGTCAGAATTTAGGAAGAAAATGTTTAGTGCTCGAGCATTTGAAAGCTTTCCGATGAGTTCTAGGTATTTCATAATTAATATCGTGAAATATGGATTAACGGGGACGTGGACCGAGCCCAAGAGACTTGTCAAAATCGAGAACTCAAAGAATTCTTTCGGAGTCTTGGTCTCGATCTCAAAATTTCGTCTAAATGTATATTTTGATGTATCATATTAAGGATGTGATGTGTTGAGACAGCATTGCGTTTGCTATTGACAATTTACAGGCGGAAGCAAGCGATTGAACTATCTTTAGACGATATTTGAGGTAGCCCATGGATCACAGTTGATCTGGACGGACAGCGAAGTAAGGAAGTTTAATAAAGATGTAGCGTCTTCAAGAGAATTCGTCTATCTGATTTTGAAATTTGTAATTATTAAAATTATTCGGATGAGGAATGGGCATTCTGCGAAGACACAGCAGTGGCGAAGTAGTGGGAACACCGGCTAACCGCTCAAAATTAAAAAAAGCTGACGGAATGCACTGGATTAGTCAAGTACTAGTTATGTCATTTAGGTAAGTGTTATTTGCGATGTGCAAATTGAGGCTCGATATTTCCTAATTTTCAAGACCGAGACTACAAGGAAATCCTTCAAATGGGTCATGCAACTGTTAATGTCTGGAAATTTTTAATCTTCTTTGAAGGATTCTATCTTCAGAAATTATATAGGACAATACAATAAGACGTAAATGCAATTGAGAATATTATTTACGTTCTCGCATTCATCGTGACATTTAAAGGCTCAGACGGTTTTAAACCAATTTTTATAATAACGTGACACAGTCGTGGGCTTTTCTTTTGAGCCTTTTCACGTGCAATGCAATAAAAAAAGTATTTTGAGTACAAAAAAATCCAGCAACAATTGAAATTGAAAAAGAGTTCAAATCTTACCACTAGACACAATTGTTGATGCTTTCAGAAGTAATAACAAATATTTAAGCTTTTTTTTGGAGAGTACTCGTGTACCGTACTTCACAATAAGAGGTGTTGATATAATCGTATTACTGCCTAGAAAGGTAAAAGTGACCACAAAGTTGCAATCTTTATAGAATTATATTTGACATTTTCGAGTTCCCGCCCAAAAAAATCAGCACAAAAATTTCATCAACTTGATTTGTTCTTTTTTACAGTCCCTTGATTATCTTTTCATTCCAATATGTACTTTTCCTATCCATTTTTTATTTGCCATTTTCAATAAACTTCTTTTTCCAATTAATTTACCACTTTGATATTGTTTGTCCACTGAATGAGCATCGAGAAGGTTTTTCAATTTTAAAAGGATGGGAAAAATTTTTCTGTAAATTAAACAACCAAAAATTTTCTATGCTGTTCCTTTTTAGATCCCTTTTCTCATGTTTTCATTTCAACATGAAACAAAAAAGGTTTAAATTTTTTTATACCAGAACAAAAAAAGTTCGAATTCATTCAAAAAGTGTCAAATGGAATTTCCGTCTTTTCCCAAAAAATACAAGAACATACGTGTGTATAAAACTGGATATAAAATAGGATATCACGGCAGGTTGATTTTATACCACACACTAAATTCTTACATAACCCATGGCAAAGTAATACCTACCAAAAAAATCCTCTTCTAAACCATAACAACAGCTATAGAGAGAAGTTGTTAAATGGATGTGACAAGGCATCAATACATTGTTCCCTCATACTCCTTTACCTTCGTCACATAGATGAAGGAAAGAACAGCGGTAAGGATAAAACAAATATGGATTAGTCAGCACAAAAATCATAAAAAATTTTTTTTTGGGGAGGAAATAAGAGAGATTTTCACATCACAGTCAGCAGCAGTTGAGTTGACATTTGGCTTTATAGATTGAAGAACAAAGTTACGTTTTTTATGTTCCTTTCATTCAACTTTGACATTTAATATTTTTTCGTCAACAATTCGAAATAATTGAAAATAAAGAGATGAGATAACTGGATGATAAGGAATTGTTTGGCTTATGAAGGGATGAAATTGATGCTGTTAACAGGAAAATGAAGTTGATCCTTATTGTTTCTGTTTGTACGAGATATTGTGGACTTGAGTTAGTTTGTATAGTCAATTATCTATGGCGAGTAGAATTAGTTAAGCCTGGAGTACTCAATTATGAAATTTTAGGCAATTTAGTCAATCCAAGATCCTGCTTTAAAAATGGCATCTAGAGCGTCGAGACGTTTAGAGCGTCTAGATTGTCGAAGAATCTAGATCGTCGAGGCATCTAGATTTTCGATGCGTCTAGATCGTCGAGGCTTCTAGATCGTCGAGGTGTCTAGATCGTCGAGGTGCCTAGAACGTCAAGGTGCTTAGAGCGTCAAGGTGTCTAGAGCATCGAGGTGTCTAGAGTGTCAAGAGCGTCCGTATACCCTCCATATGTCTTCAAAATAGAGCCTGTTTAAATGCTCCTTATTCAAACTCAGCAATTAAGCTGTTGTTTCACATAAATTGCTTCATAAAATTTTTTCCATAATTCCCTGAAAATTTCCATTCAGATAATTCCCAATTAATTCTCAAGTACATTGCAGCATAAAGCACCATAAATCGATTCAACACCGTTTTTACCTCATTTAACGATGGAATTCCCTATTAACCTAAATGATTGAATTTATTATCTTAAATCCTCTTTTAATGCGATTTTAAAAGCTTCCTCCATTAATTGCTTGAATAAAAATTATTTTTTTTTTATAAATGACTAACCAAGAGAAAATTGCAGTTATTATTATTAAACCTTGATTAAACTCTTAAATCGCTCCAGGTAAGTGGATGTGACAATATTTATATTATGGATTACAAATGATACTCTGTTTTACTCTGTTATGTCTTTTATAGTTTATGATGTTGACATGGTTCGAGATGATTAAATGCTTAATTAATTTTTATTATGTTGTTCTGGATTTTATTTAAAAATAATAAACAAGAGCTTTTGGTTCATAAATGTGTTTTCGGAAAATTGAAGCTTGAGGTTAGGGGTTGTATTCATTGCAGGGTTTTGGGAGGTCCAACATCCTCTTTTTGAAAAAAAAAAAAAATGCTTTAATTTTCTAGGCCTTCTTAAAAATCATTTCAAAATCTCTCTAAATTTTTGCTGCTCCCCTGGTTAAGGTATGCAACATAATTATGGGAAGTTAATTACATAATTCGCTGGCCGTACAAATCAACTGTGATCCGTCATGATTCATGGCCTCCCTCAAAATTATATGATGATTTCTGATATTAAAACATGTGGTCACATGGGAAGATGGAGGTGATTGAGGAGCAAAACGAACATTTTCTAACTAACTTACTGGAACCATGCTCTGATATGAAGCCTAGATTACTACAAAAGGCTTCCCATATGACTCAATTGCTGGCTTTATCAAAAAGCTTTTATCCGTTTTTGAAGACCATGTAACTGACATTTTCTTCCACCATGTGGCTTTTGGAGCTTCAAGACGTTGTTTTTCTTGTGGATTTCATCTTAGAACACCTTATATTTCGCTGTTATTTGCGCCACCGATGTGTGTGATCTGCTGAATTTCTATCGACTCGTCTTTATATTCAATAGTTCCACCTGATAGCAAGTCAAGCTAGTTTGATGTATTTCAGCAAATATTACGACTATCAAGTCATAACTCTGTAAAAAATCAGTTTTAGTAGATGCTGCAGGTTCATTTATCACAAACTTTATTATCCACTAAAAAGTCATAAATCCCTCTAATCATAATTTTTCTATATCTGCAAAAATATTTGCTCTAAATCAAAATAATCCACATGAAAATTTACATTAATTTCCCCCATAAAAAAATCAGCAAGAACTATATTAATTTTTTCTAAGCTCATCTGTTTAATGCACCCGATAAAATCTTCATTAGATATCTAACATTTTTCTAGATTTTATTTTGATGCACTAAGCTGACTATAATGAAGTTAAGAGCATTCTTTCACAAAACCAACAATATAAATCACCACAAACAAAGCTTCATAAAAGCTTAATAGCTTTTTATTTTCATCACAAAACCAGCAATCTTAAATTTAAGAAGAAAACTTTGCTTTACTGAGTTTGGACAAATTAAGTGCATCTCTTTTTTGTTGACCATTACCGAAGTAAATAAACCAAAAATCTGCAAGAGTTGAAGAAAAAAAATTATGCTGTAATGAAAAAGATATGATAAATTATGAAGCACAAGACAAAAAAAAGTTTCAGTCGTTTTTTTCGCACTCCTGCATTCCGAGGAAGAAATGAATAGTTGGACAAATAAAGCATATTTTTTTGTGTCCTTTTCCATATAGAAAATGAATATAAAAGCAGAAAGGAATATAAATGAATCCCGAGTGACACAAATGCATAAGGCTCCGCCATGGAGCAGCCATATGGACAGCAAACTTAGACGGAGCCACAATATGGACGCTAAGCAGAGCCGGAGCCGCAATATGGACGCTAGGCAGAGCCGGAGCAGCTATAAAGACGGCAAACTTAGACGGAGCAACTATATGGACGTTAAATGAAGCTGGAGCCACAATGTAGACGCCAAACGAAGTTGGAGCCTTAAAATGGACGTCAAACGGAGTCGAAGCCCAAATATGGACGATAAACAGAGCCGGAGCCACAATATGGACGCAAAACGGAGTCAGAGCCTAAAAATCGACACTAAACAGAGCCGGAGCCACAATATGGACGCCAAACGGAGCCGGAGCCTAAACATAGACGCTACACAGAGCAATAGTCACAATATGAACGCTAAACAGAGCCATACCCGAAATATGGATGCTAAACTGAGCCGGAGCCACAATATGAACACAAGACAGAGCCGGATTCGCTATATGAACGCCAAATAGAGTCAGTGCCCCTTTTTGAACGTCATATGGAGATGGCTTCCATTTGATGTGAATACAGAAGGTTTAGCAAAGCTTTAAAAGCTCCGAAGAGGACCCTTTCTCCCTTGTGTCGCCCAGAAATGAGACTGGATAGAAAGGATAGAAAAAAATTTATGTAACTAAGATAAAGTGATATTTATTAAACAAAGAAAATTTCTTCTTTTCTGCTTATACAGCACCATAGCTCAAGGAATATTTCTCGTTTTAGTCTTCTTCTTTTCACTTCCGTGAACATGAAATCGTTTTACTATATTTTCTGCCTTTTTCCTTTCTTTTACTTCTTCTTTAGATTATTTTTCCATTTAGTCTGATGTAAAGTGTGAGAAAAAATAAAAAAAGAGTTGGAATTGTTGGAAATCGAAATGATAGAAAATTTAGTCATTCTCACATACATAACAGTCTGTGTAGACACTTTATAGCATGGATGAAGATAAAGTCATCATTTTATGTTATCGTTTTGTCTTACATGATTTCTTTTTCTTTAAATGACAGGCATGCTGGAAATGACAATGCTATGCTAGAGGAATTTTATTTTTGGATTATTGAAGGAAGGACGTTTGACTGCATAAAATAAGCAATTTAAAACTTTGCCGATTTTGAGAAAATGTAAAGCAGTTTAAGGTCATTTTTAAGAAATTTAGAGTCTTAAGTCATATAGAGTCTAGTACTTTTTACGTTATGATGCGCTCTTGTTACAAGTTGATTTCGGAAATGGTCGGCTGCAAACCTAACTAACCCTAGCCTTATGGGCTTCTATCCTTTACAATAAGTGATTTTGATAGTTTTATCCAAAGTCAGTGTATGTCCTTATCAAAACTCAGTTACCAGTGATATATTTTCTGTTATCAAGGAATACCATTAGAAGTTAGAGTTGATATTTGGTCAGGTTCAAAATCAGACTTCAGCTTCTCCAATTCTCTACATTGTCAAATGGGCTGACAAACTCAATTTTTAAGAGTTATTTTGCTTCTGAGTGTGGTCATTAAAAGGAGAGGGTAGCTATGCCTCTCGATTTGAAATAATATTGCAAACCGGGACCAGAACACACCTCACTGCTGTTTCGTAACCACAAGAATAAAATACAAAATTTGGCAACACACTAAAACAACAGAATATCCAAAAACTAGTCTCTGGATTTTCATGAGCCTGCCACAAGTAGCCTTGTGATAACCGATAAACCTACCACTCTGTGTTAACTTACATTCCTAACACTTAAAATTCCCTACTTGATAATTACTAATATCTTCCATTCATGAATTTGGATGGAAAAGGAAAAAAGGCGAGCACTTTAAAAATTTTATTTCGGAAGATATAAAAAAATAAGAAATTTTCAATTGTAAAACAGAAGAAAAAGAATATCCAGTGTGATGTGATGAAAAAAAAAGAGGAAATGACTTCATTTTCACAGCCAGCAGCGAGAAAAAAAATTAAGATGACGATAAAAAAGAATAGGAAAGAAGTGGAAAGGAAAAATCTGTGTTGTAGCTGGTTAGGAAAAAAAGAAGTAGGAAACGAGCAATACTATTAGAGTAAAGTAGTAAGGAGGAAGTCTAAATCTCAACATCTAATGTTTGCCTCAATATTGAGCATGGTAAAAAAGCAGAGAGGGAGAGAAAAAAAATCAATGATTTGCAATATTCTAACGCCCTTTCGCTTCCTCATTTTTTATGTTCCTTATTTCTAGATGCTTTGGGGTAATTGACATGTGATGTCCATCAAATAATAGAGTTTTCAGCCATTTTACCTCAAAATTTCCAATCCTAAAATTTCTTCAGAAAATTCATCATTTTAAAGCCTTTCTCCAATTTTAGACATCACACATGAATGAACCCCCTCATTCTCAATGATAAAATAAAAATAAGACTTTTTTTTACAACATAGTCTGTGAAATGCAGCATGAGCAAAAAAAGAAGAACATACCATTGATAATCGATAATCTGATTATGAGGCCATTTATTTAGTATATGAAATATAATGATTATCTTTTAGCAATTTATGTTCTTTTTCCGACAATTTCCTTTACATCCTTTTAGCTACTTTTGGTTTACTTGGTGAAGGTTATTAGAAATTTGAGGTTTTTGGGGTGACGGTTTGTCCAAGTTTGACTGCTTTCTGTACTTTATATGCAGATTTTGTAAGAATTGAGGTAACATGAGCAGAGTAGAGAGGAACCAGTGGTTTAGTGAAAGTGAAGAGTATGTTCAATATGTCGTGCCCTAACATCCTGTAGGGACTGTAGTGGTATGTCTGTACCATTAAAGTATGCTTTTTGTCTGTTAAGGGTGGTTAAAGGGCCACAACTTTAGCAATGCTTGACCATCATCATCAAAGAAATGTTCAAAATAAAGGTCGCTGCCGATTTTAGTCGACTTCGCTAGAGTGAGCTCGAAAATTATCGATTGTAAGTCTTGCCATCAATAGCCTAAGTTTGAGAATATCACACAACATATCAGGTATTTTAGGTAGCTGTATGCTTTTTCCTTTAACATACATAATTCGGGTTCATAGCTTGGTCACTAGCAATATCAAGGGATACCTTAAGAAAGTACACACTTGACCTTTATTAATTTTCGAATTTAGATTTTGACTCTTCCAATTCCCCTTAGAGTTCCTCACTATTAATAAATGATATTGATGATGCCTTCTTTTAACTCAATTTGAACCCTAAAATGATTAAGATAAACTTTAAAGTTCATATTGTATCTCCTTAACTACAAAATAATGTATTCTCAATTTTATAGCATTTACCAATCGTTTATAAAATGCACCCCAAACCACTTAACCTAATAGTCACCAATTCAACTTACAATTCTACGTAATCATTGCATTTACTAACATTACATTAAATTAATATTACGTATTAATAAAAAGATAATAGATTTAGCAATTCTCAGGCATTTTAGTATCCACATTACGTAAATTAATTTGCACACGACCATTGTACACAGTCAGGATTTCATAGTAAAAAGGAGCAATGGATTTTTGCTTAATCTTCAGCCTCATTGGAGCCACAGCAAGAAAAAAAAAGTTTAGTTTTTTGCATCTCGAAAAAAAGAAAGAATATCCTTAAGTGGATTATGCAATGATTTTCATTGAATATAATGTAGTTTGCTAGAAAATATGTTTCTTTGTGTTGGAAATCAGCTATAGAAGATTAAGAAGGTTTTAAAGTTTTACAAGAGGATTAACTTCATAATCATTGAATCAGTTTATAAATATTTACACAGATAATATTGGATAGATTTTATGTTTGTTGATCAATATTTTTTTTATATCTGAAAAAACAGCTACGATGAAATTTAAAGGTTGTGGATTAAAAATAAGCTTTATTGAATCTCGGTCGATATATTGAGAAAGTTTAATTTGAAAAAAAGGAATTAAGCTTTATCGGATATTATTATAATGTGGGGTTTTAAGTTTAAAAGTTTAATAATCTTTTTTCTATCTTACTTTAATTGACTATGCTTTTGCTAGCTTTTAATGCTTAACATAAATATATATTCACGAATAGCATTCAACCTACTCAAAAATAAATGTCTTCTTTGTCTTTATTCCATCAACTTTGACAAGTAAATTGGAAACCTTAAATGACGAATCCGTAGAAATTTTCAATTATTAATCCCGGGTAGCTAGGCGACCGCTAAGAATCTGTATTAACTGTAATATGGGAAGCTGCCCTGACGAGGCCGTGATGGCTGATGACAAAAAGCTATTGAGATTGAGATTGGTACAAGGAAGTAGGAATGGATCGGTAACTCTTTAAGGAAGCGTGTAACAGACATTACGAGACAGACATGGTTTGGAACGAAAAGATAAAACGAGTGCTGGCAGAAGAACAATCAATTGGCATACATCCGTAGAGAAAGAGGAAGAGCAACAACACAAGAAACTATCAGAAGTAGCTGAACGGAAACCTACAGAAACCGCTTTATTAATGCCGTACGATTCACAGTGGAACAATAGGAACTAATCACCATACTCCATACGTCCAAAGAACTCTTGAAAGGAGGCTGTCGATAGAAATAGTATTGCACTTGATATCGGATATTAGCAAGTAGAAGCCAGCAATAGAGACAGTATTAGGTGACTCCTGAGGCAGGTCATGGATCACAATTGATATATACTATCAGCGAAGTAAGTAAGTAAGTACAATTAATTCATCGCATTGTGCCGCTCGGAAACGATAGCTCTTCTGTAGGTGGCTAAAAATTGTCACAAAAATAGCTACAAATACTCGACAGAAATAAATTGCCGAAAAATTCTTTGATAAAATTGTCAAGAATTCTTTTTTTTTCCAATTTTTTACTGATGAATACTTTGATGATCAACGTAAATTTTGGAGTCAATAATTCAACAAACAATTATTTTGGTAATTGAAGCAGATGATTTTTATACTATTGGTCTGTGAAAAAATAAGAATCATAAATTGATGTCCGAGCGACACAGATGAAGAAAGCAATGTCATGAAGCTTTTAAGCTCATTTATTAACATCAAATGGAATCCGCCTGCATGTTGCTTCCATATGGCTGCCAATTAAAGGGATCTCGGTTTGGGGTTCAGATGGGTGCTAAAAATAGGCCACCTTGGTTTGGCATCCATATGGCTACCAATTGAAGACAACTTCCATTTGAGCTTAATAATTGAGCTTCTACATTTGTGTCTCTCGGGATGGTCATTCGAACAAGCTTTTTTTTTGAATTATGAATGAAATATTTTACATTGAAATTACCGTTGTGAACATCAATTATTTCCACAAATTAGTCCCGTTGAGCTTTTATTAAAGAAACAATAAAATGAATCTAATAGAACATTTAAAAGCATTTTACTATTCATAAAACATTTCACATTGTCTAGACAGAATTTATGTCATTTTTATACATCATATCTATGTGCCCTGTGGGAATATGTTTCAAATATTATATTCCATATCCAATAATTCCATCATTTATTTTAAAAAATTTCATTTTCTCAGAACCAAAAAAATTTCAATCCAATTTTTGATGGATGAATCCAGTTTCAATTTCCAAGAATCAAATTTTACGCATATCAATAACTTTTTCCATAAAGCTTATAACTTCCATTCAAAAAATCGGATCAGCAACCACGCACAAAATCTGTTTTTAAACCAAATAAGCTTTCATTGAAAAATATGATTATAGCTTTATTTTTTATGAGACTCAGCATCAGATCACTTTCAGTCCCACGTGTAAACACATGAAGGAAACCACTAAAATTCAAATCAATCATTCAATCGCAAGTCGACACGTGTTTCTATGCAGGAGCAAAAGACTGATGAAGAATAAGAGAATTTGTTTGTGTTGTTTTTTCGTTTTCAAGGCCGCAATAAAGTTGATGCGGAACAAGACTAGGGATGAGAAATGGATGAGATTGAGGAGCATGTTGTTATGAAAAAATAAATTCTTTTTGTGTTGATTGAAAAAAAGTTTGGCATTTGTTAAATTGATGATTGTTGACTTTACGAGGGGAGGGGAGATTTGCTTTTGGATTTTAAAGAGCTTGAAATTTACTTTTGATTGTAATTTTGGTATTAAATATTTAAGAGCTTTGTCACCTATGGAGTCTATCACAAAATTTGTTTTATGTTTCTTGGAAAGCACACGATGTAGAATAATCACTCATTCCACATATTTACCCGAACAAACAAGACACATACTCATGAGAAAATCACAAATTTGAGCATGCTCAACTATAAAGATTGAGTATACTCATGAACATGCTCACTGATTTGAGTATACTCATTGTCTGTTAAGGATGCGTGTTGGTTTAGGTCAAATTTCATCAAATCTGGCCAGAGGCTAGAGTTAAACTGACTTTTTGGCCGAATTTTTGACCATTTTTGTGTTTCCAAGTTAGTTCGTGACTTTAGCCAAAAGTCAGCTTTAATCTCATTGTCCTCCCTTATTTAGCAAAATATTTAAATGATCCTATTCGAATTAGTTCATACCTGAATAACACAAGCTGGTTAATCGATCAAAAATCCTGTCCCAGGCCGGCGTTTCTCTTGCTTGGTGTCGAATCCTTTAAATCCTGTACCATGCAAGATCCATGACGATTTTGGATCAATTTGCCAACTTGTGGCATTCGAGTTTAATCAAAAGACTCACAAACATCACTTCTCTTAGTAAAAGTTTCCATCTCTAGCCCACAAAAACGAAAAGAACATCATAAGAAGCAGAAAAAAAAACAATTTTCTAAATATTATCCTCGTAACGTTAGACTGTTAATGTTTTGTGAAGAAATAACTACAAAAAAAGAAGCTCCATCTCTTACGACCATAAAATTTATATAGACATTTAGCTTCACATCATTGAATCGAAGGTTGAATTGGAATGATGAAAATGTGACACACAGGAGGGAAGAAACGAGCGAATTCGTGAGGATGAAAATGTTAGTGTAGGTCATGTAAAAGAAACGTTGAAAATAGCACAGCACATAATGTATGTTATTGTTGTTTATAGTTCGTCTCTACCTCAAAATAGGGGGAAACATTAATGTCATACTGTAGTTTCCTAGATGACTTCTTAAAGACAGTTTAAAGAGTTTGCGGTTTCTTGCTGACTAAAAGTCAAGTTAAAGTCTGTAATTCTTACATTGTTGCTCAGCACCATAAGTGATGATTGCTTTATAATGAAACACTCGCTTCATTACAACGTAAATAAGATAAAATAAAGTCCATTGAATTGATGGAGTTGGGAGAAAGTGATGAATGTTCAAGCATCGACAATAAGACATAATTATATCGTTGATTGGCATTAAGTAAGAAGAGACCACATTCACATTTTCTCCGCATCATCCACTTAGTGTTATTAAACTCTATTCTGTGTAGGTGTTTCTATTTATCGGAATGTCTTGGGGCTTCGAGAAAGTGTTGTAGGAAAAACTTTTCTAAATTAGATCCATTCAGATCTTAAATTTTTTACTCACATGCATTTAAGGATGTGCTTTAAACATTTTCTTCAACCTTAACTCTTGTGTGGGACATTATATCCTTCAGGCATGTAGTTCATGCCATGAAATTCATCAAAATATTTACATTAACTTCCGCATATGATCAGCCTTATTTGATTCCTTAAAACCTACATGTGACTTTGAAATTTCATACAAAATACAATTTTGAACCCCCAAAAATATCCCTAAGTTATGCTAATGATTTAATAAATATTTCATAACATCCAACATAAATCATAAAATTATATTTTTTCTTTTTTTTACTGGTTAAACATTCCTTCAAAGCATGTAATTAATCATAAATCATTTTTAGGGTTTCCTACTCTCTCTCCCCCTCGTTCCCATCCACCATCATTCCATTTATTTAACGACGTGATTTTTATCATCAATTTCAATATATCTGTAATGTTATTACGTTATTGATCCTTCTAACGCATTACGTGTGTATAATTTTGTATATTAGGTCGTAAATTTGTTTGCATATGCAAAGAGATGTAAATATATAGGTCGTTGTACGCTTTATTTTAAAACATGGCAATAAATATCAATTGATATAAGAAGAAGTTAATGGAATATTTGATTTAAAGTTTTGATGTTGTGTGAATTTGAAGGTCTTTATGAAATTGGATTAGATTTTAAAGTAAATGTGGAATTTGAGGGGAAATGAGAAACATTGTGAATTTTTTAAAGGCATAGATCAGGAATAGCACATCTTGCGGGTAAGCAAAGACCAAAAACAGAATTGGATTCATGGCATTTCCAAAATTTTTGGCAGCGCCCTCCAATGGCATAGATCGTATGAAATTTTTTTAAAAAATAAGACCAAGATCGAAGGAAAGTCGAAGTGGCTCGGTGATGAACTGATTTCGTTCTTCGCTACTGAATTGATGGAATATCAATCTAGGGTTCGAGACTTGACATCAGACACTTTTCACTTGTCCTCATGCTTGTCCTTTTATGAGTCATACATATGCACTAGATCGAGATTCACAAATTCACTTTGTAGGTAACTGAAAGCAATCTCAATAAAGGAGTGGGTCTGATCCTACTATAAACTGTAGTCTACGTTCGAGTGCGGTAGTTTGATGTCCCTCACTCTTTAAATTGTCATTAGCTATACTCTTCTTCTTGAGTTTACAAAAATACGCTAGAATCAGTCATTAACTAGACATTAACTTGCCATCAACTGGTTATAACGTATTTTGTCTACTCGAGCTTTATGCATGGCTCTTCTGAATTGGGATTGCTATCATTTACTTAAATTTCTTAGTCACTCACCAAGCTAGCTATTTAATAAAACATCCCTTACATAACGAGCCTCATACCTAGTAAAAAATATGAAATACTCAGCTATCCTCTCTCTCTCTTTTTTTATTGAAACCAATATGATTGCATGCAGCGTTCATGCATGTAGGTGCTATACTTAGATACAAAGCAGGAAGTATAAACGATTAAAGGTAGACATAATGTTTACTGTGTGTAGAAAGATAAGGAAGAGTAAATCATTTCCACATTTTTTTATGGGCGTACGCTGTAGATTGGTTTTTTGAATGAAAAAAAAGTGAAGATTTTCTTTCTTGTAAAGCTGAAGTAAAATCAGGCTTTTACTTTTTTTTATTTCTTCGTCTTACTAAGCTTCATCTTTGAAAAGGCTGACGCTAAAGAGGCTTCCACTTTTTTTTTCATTATTAACTTACCTTTTCCAACTTTCTTATTTTTTGTATTTTTTCAAAAGTGAGATTGAATGAACAAAGTTTTTTAATCAGCTTAGTCGGGGATTCTATGCCATAGAAACATAATTTCCAACAACTGTGTTGTATTCAAAGGTTACCAAAAATAACTCAAGTTAAAGCATTTAAAAGAACGTGGCTTTTTTTCTCTTTTAATTTTTTAAAATAAAAAAAACTTTTACGTAAATCTTTTTATCATAATTGTATAAGGGCCAAAAAAATTAAGATAAAGTGGCGTACTTGAGATTCATAATTTCCTTATTATATCCTTAAATTTATATAAAATGGTAATGGGATAACAATAGCTTTTGAGTATATTAACCTTTATGCTTATTTGCTGTAGGCTTGACCTGCTATTGAGTCATGTAGTCTGAAACATATTTTTGTCTCAAATCTGGTAAGGAAATTAAGTCGTTAACAAATTTGGTAAGCGAGATTTGACCGCTTATTGGTCCACCATTCGCAGGTGCCATCAGCGGAAGTCGGTAGCTTCCAGGAAGGTCCCATCTGCAGAAATTGTGATTCGGCGAGCATTCACCGATTATTTCTACCTGCATGCCAAGTCTAGTCTTAAATTATGATTTAATAAGATTTTTATAGATATTTCTTGGACATTTCCTTAATGTGTCCACAGATTAAAAATATGCGAACCCCTGCTATACCCGGAAATATAATTTATCCTCCCAAAAGTTCATTGACATTTCATCCACTGAGTTATTCGATACAACAACATTTAGAGCATAAAAATATAAATTGTAAGTCTCATAACCGCATTCAATTCAAATTTCTTGGCTGCAAGTCAACGGTACGATGTATTTAATGATCATTATCATAAAAATCAGTTCTTAAAACGAGTACTGCAATACTTTAGTTTAATATTATATATTTCTTTTATCATAATTTTTAATACTTGCAAGTTTCAAGCTTTAATTGAGGTTGAAGAAGATTTTCATGGATGCATAATTTTCCATGAGGAATGAAATACCTGAACAGGCTACTCGACTGCATACGAAATCTGGGCCGGCATCGAGCTCCAGAGCTACAACGAATTTGTCAGAGTAGCGCTACATCTAATAGATAAGAGGAATAGTTATAATTGAGTACTTAAAATTGCTCAATTTCATGAGCATGCTCCTTGTTTGTTCTAGTACATGGCAATATTAACGAGAAGACTCGATGTCACCTAAACTCAACCGTGACGGCTGATTTTGATCCATTTTTAAGAAAACATAACTGAATATTGACATCATAATTACTTAAAAATTTCCTAATGGAATCATCAATCTTCTAAAGACACACATTATTTAAAGGCATTCAATTTTTACCAATTTCATAGAATTTCTAAGACTCTTTGATACTTAAAATTATGCTAAAACCCCGAAGCCTTATTATTAAATATAAATAAATTTTAACAAAAAATTTATTTAATATTCATCGTTCAATTTTGAGAAGATTAAAATTCTTTACTGAAAAAAAATGTTTGACAAAATAATTACCAAAAGGATCACATTTCATAAATTATGAGTTCCAAGAAACACAGCGAGAAATAATTTTACTAGAAAAAAAAATTCGGCGATTTAATTATGATAAAATTTCAATGAGAATATTAAACATATTTTAAGGGATAAAAATTATATTTTGACAAAAAAATTGGAAATAAGCTACGGGGGTCGTTCATTAATTACGTTCGCTTTTTAAGGGGAGGGTCGAGGGGTAGTCTGTGATTTTTGTAACAGCTTAAACACATATACGACATCAATTGAGAAGTACTCAATCGGAAATATGACTGTATAGGTCACATACATTGGATACGGAGCAGTTTTGTAACTGGAGAAGTCACAAGCTTGTTGTGACTGCTTGTGTTTTGTAACTAGAGTCTACAAAGGAAAAGGCGATCTGGTGCTTCAAAAGCAGCATGGCGTAGGACGATAATGAAGAAATGTCAGTTAAGAGCCAAAACAGAGAATTTGTGCAAGCTTTGTGATTCTGCCAACAATGAAGTCAGATGGAAATCCTTTTGTAGCAATCCTATGTTACCAAGTCGGAGTATGGTTCCAATAAGTAAGCATTTTGTAATAAGTGGGGAGCTAGTAATGAGTTGGGTTCTGAATGTTCGTATTTTTTACGTAACGTAATTGATGAACAGCCCCTTGAGCCGCCATTCACAAACAAGATTCATTAAAAATTCCTTGTTTATTTAGTCATTACAGCAACCATAAAGTAGAAAAATAGCATTAAGTAAATAAAAATTGATAAAGTGTTGATTATACACAGTTTATGATTACTATTCCTTCCCATTTCCTGAGTACATTTACAATTTAATTCACTCATAAACTACCAAATGTGACTTTAGTCGACCATAATTAAATAACGTAAATATCAATTAAGATAGCTGCTACATTTACAAGTCCACAATTAATATCACTTTAACACCCACGTTGCATGACAGCTATTAAGATCAACATATTCATTAACTTTCATATCGTCAAATGATATGATTTAATTGGCATTAAAATGTAAATCACAACGACAACATGTTCTGCTTCAATGTGACTGAAAGGTAGCAATATTCTTTTTAAATTGGCTGATATAAACAGCATGTCAATAGATTGTGGGCGTCCGCTTGAAAAATAATTTCTTTACAAAAATTTTGAGCAAATAAATCCTTTGAAATGCAGAGGAAGAAGAAGGAACGACGACGTTGACAAATCCGTGAGGTTGTTTTGTAAAGGAAGCTTCATCTTTATCTATGTCAATATCACCGCAGAATGCTCAGTAACAGGAAAATTCGTCCTTTGTGTAAAAAATGAGTCTTTTGACCTTCAACAGATGCTTTAGTCTGTGAAAATAACTTTTTTTAAGGTGGTGGGAAAAAATTGATATAGATTAAATAATTGTAGAAAAAAAAGAAAGGAATTTTGGGTACGAAAATAGGTAAACAGAAGCAAATAAAGCTGCTATTTTTGAACAAAACCCGAGTGACCCAAAACATTGATCGGAAAACTGCATTTTTCGACGTAAAAATGAGTCGAAGTCAGCCGTCACAGACACAAAAGAGCAAATTTGTGTCTTACTATTAATATGACGAAGCCACGCCGCCCCAGCGAACAAAGTATGTTGTTCGGAAATGGTATTATTTACAATATTATTTACATAGAATCTGGATTGCAATTTTGGAGCTAATGTCGAATAACACAAATGAAGAAGGCTCTCAAATGAAGGCTTTTTGGGCCTTTTCATACGTTGATTGGGATTTGTTCGGGGCAGAGTTGGCAGGACTACAAAAGGGACGCACCATCACTCCATGGAGTCCAAACTTTTTGGATTTTTGAAATCCGATCTCCTGATTTTTGAAGTCCTGCCGACTCCGGTTCCGGCTAATTGGGAAGAATTTTGGTGTCAATCGGGGTTCACCATAGGAGGTCAAAATACTAATTGATAATGAATTCGTATTAGATATTTCCAGTAATTATCAGTAATCCTCCTTACTTCCTTAACTTAACCTCAATCAACACAATGCTCTATTTCCGTTTTAATTCCCTCAAATCTACCTAAACCAAGGTCAAACAAAAAATAATTAATACAGATAAGAAATTAAAAATTCTATTAAGCTTCCTTAAATGTATAACAACAACAATATTTTGGGTTATTTCGTAATTGCAGAAAGGATATTATTATGTAAAGAAGGTGTTTTGGGATCATATTAATGACGCTTAAGGTATTAATTAAATATTCTAATTTGGTTGCGATGAATATAATTAACATTGAATAAAATGTCAATAATTTCTAATATTTCATTTACGTACCAGCAGCAAAAGAAGCTCAACAATTGAGAGGATAAAAATATGAAAAAATATTGACATTACAAGATGAAATTTTATGATACTTTATTGCCATGTGGATGGAATGTTATGAATAAATTTGAGAAAAAAATTCATCTCTCGCTTCATCATTCGTTCATTAAAAATTCAAGACATATTCCATCTCATTCATCTTCTTCTTCTCTGGTTAAAAAGTATGAAAATATTAACTGAAATGTAGTTTGGCTTAAAATGCAGTTAACATTAAAAGTTGATCGTATTTAATGCTGTTTTTGTAATTTATTGTAGCTTGATGATTAAAAGTTTCATTTTTTGTTTCAATTATAAATGGGGGTCATTCATCAATGATGTAAAATGTTTCTGACGAAAGAGTGAGAAACTTCGTGTTTCTTGATACCCTTTGTTTGCCTGTTGAAGGAGACGGTATCCCTAACAGGCAAAGAGTATGCTTTTATGGTACAGAAAGATCACTACCGTGCCTAAAAGCGATCTCTATGTCTGAAAATTGGCAAACTTAAGTCAGCGATAGGACCAGCTTTTGGCATTATCTAAAGGAGACCATGGATCTCAATTGATCTGTACAGTCAATGATGGTAATTAAGTATCCTGAGTGGACAATTTGACATAATGTCGTGTTACTAACTAGATCTAACGGACGACTAATGACAAACAAAAGGAAAAAACGTCATTAGTCAACAGCAGAATTCGAAGTCTACTTGAATTTTATGTGAAAAAGTCAATTCAAGTCGACTCGACTCTATTCAAAACTTGAATCAACTTCGATATCTGTTAATTGTCCAATAGAAGGCATCATAAATCAGCCATTTTCAATCCAGACTGACTTTAGAGTCCTTAAGTACTCCGATTGTATTCTGTATTGATTCCTTTCACTTTGCATCACTCAGATCGTGAACACAATTTTTGAATTACCCAAAAGAATTCATACTTTTTATTGTAACTACCAGTAACTAAATGATCTTAAAGCATTACTTACATTTTCTTAAAATACAAGAATATGATGCAGCTCTATCTCAGTATGCAAATGACACATAAATATCTCATCGACCCTATAACTTATTACCAACTGTTTACAAATGATAACTCAAAATCGAGCAACAAGATATCAAAAATATTGAACAGAAAAAAAGACTTCTTATCATAATTTTTTTTATCATAATTTAAGTAGTTCTTTAACTCTTGAGTTGTATACGAAATTATTAAAAATGTCATGAACCTTTTTATCATACCAATTCACGATTGTAAGCAGAGGGAACAATTTATAATCACACAAATGGATGTATTTTCGTAAACAAGAGATGAATTTACTTTATGGCAATGTCAACTTTGCTTTATTTTGTTTTATTACCGGCTAGTGCTTGTTGTTCCATTATTAACGACAATTTCTTTTATTACACTAAAGGAATGAAGGAAATTTTATCGTGATGGGGTCATTGTGAATGACTAGAGCCTGTTGAATATATATTTCCTTCTTCTATTTCTTACCTTACTTTGCTACTTAAATCCTTAAGCCTTTTTTTCCTTTGTGTACCTTTCATGAATAAGAAATGACTAAAAATGAAGAAAAAGACTTTCAAGGGCGTCTCAAGTCACTAATTATTCATTTCTTAAACTTATGGATGGAAATTAAAGCAGTGAATTAATTATTTTGTCTAACTAATATGAATTATGAATATCTTAATGTAAATTGAGTTAATTTCAATGTTGTATGCAGAACCGTCTTACAAATTCAATTTAATTCCTCTCAACTTGACTTGTTTTTTGAGTCTATTTTTAATTTTTTTTTTGATTTAATAAAAGTACTCAAAATGAGATTACTGTAAGTTGCTGCTGCTTTCATTTATTTTATTTAGCTTATTGTACAGGTTTCCTAAATTTACTTTTTTTTTATATAAGTGAAATTCTCATAGCAGCGACTTTATTTTTAGATCCTTTTATTTGCTTCAAGTTTCAAAAATATGATGTTGTTATGACAATATAAAAATTATTTGTTACGTAAAAAATGATGCATGAGCAGATATTTGAGTAAGATTGAAAAAAAAAAAAATATGTGTTAAAAGTATTTCTGTCAATTACTTTTAATAAGCACACGTTCGTTTATTGTTTTGAGTTATCGTTGACATTTTGATCCTATTGATCTGTAAATGTAGGTGTGAATGATGATGCTTTTGATCTTTAATTTTTTATTTTGAATCGACATGACACGTGGCAGTTTGAATGTTGTTTTTTCGAGATGTTTATTTATTAAAAAATCAGCAATTAGGTGTGCGTTGGTGCTACAAATAATTACATTACGCAATCAACGTTCGTAACGATTTGTAACAAAATTATGGACCACAATTATTATTTCATAACAAAACCGTAGTCATCCCTCACTTTCATACGGATGTTGTATATTGTAACATAGTGAGGTATGTTGTAACATACCGTATATTCTACAATTTATCCAAAAACTACAAGAATTCTACTCAAAATAATTGAATTTAGATGAATAAATAGTCGCTTAAAAATTGAAAATCCATCGCTAGCAGCAGAGTTGGCATGCCAAAGCTGTCCAATTCAGAAAAGGCGGTCGCAGTTCCCGGAGAATGGCGTCCATTGTCTTCGGCGGGATTCATGCATCGTTGGTCATTGTCTTTGGTGACATACGCTCATCGGCAAGCGACAAACTACATTTTTGACCTTAAAATGGGTCCAAATCATTCATTGCAGTGTTGTCAAATCTTACCATTAATATCGCTACGTAACTTTGCTAATGTAACCAAGTTATACTGTTTATAATTATCAAAGATATTTTCAATTAAAATCCAAACTTCTACAGAAGATCCGAGCGACACAAGTGCACAAGTGAAGAAGGATCCGTCACGGAGCTTTTAAGGTTCCACTTAAAGTTCACATGACTGTCAAAAATAGGCATCTTTCATATGGTGTTAATAAAAGAGCTCCGTGGCAGAGCCTTCTTCATTTGTGTTGCTTGGAAGAACAATCAACTTCTCCACCCCAAATTACCAACAAGCTATCATCAATACAAAAATATTTTTACAAATAATTGCTTATAATTAATTCTGAATTACCAAAATACCTTACGTTTCTCAAGAACCTCGTTTATTAGTAAATATTTGTGTATCATAAAGAATTGAGCAAAAGTAACATCAAGAAGAAATCACAACAATTTTTTTAAGGAGAATGAAAAATAAATGATTAAGGTGATTTGATGCTTATAATTAGGCACGCAAACATTTACTTCTTAAACCATCAATGTCATGAGTCATGACACCATTTTTCCTACTTTCCATTTAGATTTGTATTATAACTAAGAATGATGGATTGATGTGATTAAAGTTTATCGGATTTCTTTTCAACCATTTGTTAAGGTATTAATAGACGTAATTTAATATGAATTGTGTTAGTGAGAAAATTGTTACAATTTAAAAAACTTAAAGCTGATTTAAATTAAGGCATGTGTCAGCAATTAAGGAGGAAAATCAATAGTTTTATGGGTATTAAGAGTAGATTTTGGGGGAAAATTGAGATTGAATATGAGTAAAAAAGCTAGAATATATCAAGTATTGAAAAGGAAGTAACAGCCGCTGATATCATGAACTTAAAGATGTATAGAGCTGTTTACCGACATTTCATACGCAAACCAACATGATAAGCAAGAAATAAGCAACAAAATTCATAAAGTACGCTGGAATTCTTATTTAAGTACACAAATACACACGTGTGTGCCAAATTATTGCAAAAAATTTGAATATATTAATAAGAATTCCTAAACATTATGCTTCATAACATACACGGTACTGCAAAATACACAAAAATTGTATTAATAACCAAAAAGAATCTTGTTTGGTTGCAATTTTTTAAGATAAATTCCTTCAAGGGATTCATGTAGGTAATAAATTTAACAACGAAAAAGAATGTAAAGAACAACACAAAATTTCTTTTCATTACATAACATCCATCCACACACACAGAATGTAATGTTTTGAGGGATTAAAAATTTTTAAACATGACAAAAGATTGCGTCTTACCGCATCTGGTGATTATCTCCTCATGAGAATCTTTTCATTCTTTCAAGCTTTCCATACTTCTCCAAAATAAAACGAAGAACCTTATCCCTTTTTTTTCATCTTCATTATCATCCTGATGTACATTGTTCTTCTGCTTATTCTTATCATTATTATTTTAATTCAAAGCGAAAATGAGAGCTCAAAAAATTTCTTACGACGATGATTATAGAACAACATTTTCATTCATTCATGCTTAATAATCTCATCAGCTTAAAGCAACCTGACATTCTCCCATCATAAAAAAAATTACTCTTTAATCCTTTAACATTTTTTTTTTCTTTTCTTCTTTTCTTTTCTCTCAATTTTGAAACAATGTCTTTGGGTTCGTTCACTTATTACGTTACTCAAAATATCGACGTTTGATCTTATCCTTACCTCCTATTTCATCTCTGCCTGCTCTATTTCTACCATATCTACACTCTCTCTCTTTACCCTCTCCCTAACCTATCCCTACTCTCTCCTTCCCTCTCCCTTCCCTCTCTTTCCCTTATTCCTGTCCTCTCCCCATCCTCTCTTTGTCCTCTCCCTTCTTTCTCTCTACCCTCTGCCTACCCACTTTCTACCCTCTCCCTACCCTCTCCCTACCCTCTCCCTACCCTCTCCCTACCCTCTCCCTACCCTCTCCCTACCCTCTATCTACCCTCTCCCTACCCTCTCCATACCCTCTCCCTGCCCTCTCCCTACCCACTCCCTACTCTCTCCCTACCCTCTCCCTACTCTCTCCCTGCCCTCTCCCTGTCCTCTCCTCTTTCTTACATTCACACATTACATTCTCTCTTTGCTTAACAACGTTGAGTTGGCAATTGACTGTCTTCGGGCATATTTTGTCCTTTAAAATCGGAAATCAACAGTGACCGATTGCCGCCGATGGGTGGTGACATCTGCCACCACCAGCCTGCTAGAGATTGCTCGTCGTTGACTGCCGATGGTAGATCATATTTGACCTGCTTTTATCAATCGCCACCGGCCAATCGACATTTTTGATCTCAACCCCCTCATTCACCACCCTCCCCTCCTTTCCCACGTTGTGTAATAAGTGAACGTCCCCCCATTCGCAATATTTTCGGTTAAAAGTATGTTTAATTTAAGTTTATGGTTATGTTGCCAATTTTTTTGTGAATATTTTTTTCTTTATTCTTTTATGGAGAGTTAAAACGAGTGGAATTAAGAAGAAATGGTTAAGGTTTGTTTGAGAAGGAAGGAAGACGAAGACTCAAATTGTCGTCTAAAAATATCAGGAAATTTGATTAGGAATCAAAACAAAGCATTATGATGAAAATATCTACAGTTAGAACTTTTTAAGTGATGACGACTTGTGAACTTTATGGAAAGATATGCAAACATTTGATTTGTCGGAACTAATCCTGAATGTAGTCAGTGAAGCACCGCATTGATGACAATATGTGTGGGTGCCTTGACGTCAATATGATGGCTATTTATGGCTTGAAAAATGAAATTTGTCGCCTCGTGCTCTTCGGGGTTTGTTGCATTATTGGTAGTAAGCTGTTTGACAATCTATGTATTAAATTTCTATTTTGGTTCCAATGTAGAATCTTTTATAGACATTCATTGATTCCATTTCTCATTTTCCTAATTCCACCAGAGTTAATATAAAGCTCAACACACTCACAAGTCAAAAAGTTTAACAAAATAACCTCCACAAATGACTCCAAAACTGAAACTTGACCCTATGTCCGTCGTACTTAATTCTGATATCGTTTTAAATGAGAGAAAATAAATTGACCGTCGAGTCAAAAAAACTTTTTTTCCTCTTCATCTCATACACATCCACTGCTGGCTTATCCTCATGAGATATACACAATAGTTATAAAAGAAAAATTCTCGTATTGTTGCTAAATATGTCCAAAAATTTTCTACGTACATTGAATGCTGCTTTTTATTAGTGTTATTGCTTCTAATGCTGTTTGAGATTTACTTCTATTTCCAAAAAAATATCGAATAAATAAAAAAAAAGAAGAGAAAAAATTTATTGGGTTGAAAAATTTTTTCTTTCCTTCTTTTGATACCTAAACTTCAAGTTGCCCTTTTTTCCTGTTCCTGTATTGGGGCAAATATATTGTAATTCCAATAAATTTTAATTCATCTGGCTTGTGTCGATAAATCAATCCTTGGGTATTGGTTTATACAGTTAAAAAAATAAATAAATATGTGTTCTATCACCATACGAGTTGTTCGAGAAGTTCATGGAAAAAAATACTAGTTAGATACCCTTTTGAGAATGAGATGGCAGAAGCGCATTTTTATGTACTAAAAAATTATCCCGTAGAATGGGATAAATATTTGGGTATGGAAAATTGGTACTAAAAAATTATCCCGTAAAATGGGATAAATATTTGGGTATGAAAATTTGTACTAAAAAATTATCCCGCAGAATGGGATAAATATTTGGGTATGGAAAATTGGTACTAAAAAGTTATCCCGTAGAATGGGATAAATATTTAGGTATGGAAAATTAGTACTAAAAAATTATCCCGTAGAATGGGATAAATATTTGGGTATGGAAAATTGGTACTAAAAAATTGTCGCGTAAAATGGGATAAATATTTGGGTATGGGAAATTGGTACCAAAAAATTATCCCATAGAATGGGATAAATATTTGGGTATGGAAAATTGGTACTAAAAAATTATCCCGTAGAATGGGATAAATATTTGGGTATGGAAAATTGGTACTAAAAAATTATCCCGTAGAATGGGATAAATATTTGGGTATGGAAAATTGGTACTAAAAAATTATCCCGTAGAATGGGAATGATAGAAAGATAACGTACATGCAATAAGAGCAACAACAAAATGTAATTCGAGATGAATGTTGTAAAAAAAGAAGAAGAATAAGAAAAAAAGGTTAATCGAAATTGCTTATTACCAAAATGTATGAGTGAAAAATAAGGAAGAAAAAGAGTAAAAAAAGAATGAAATCCTTAAGGGAATTATTTGTACAGCATTTGCTGTTGTTTTTCCTCTAAACATAACATTTCGTGTATTACTTTGCGTACATTGTAAGAGATTTTTTTTCGGATATATTGCACGTGTGCATATATTACTTTTCAGTTCGGAATCTACTCAAGTCATATTGTAAGTAATCTGAGATATTTTCCAATAAAAGAAATTGCTTGTATGTTGATTAAATTTTTGGTTCATGCACATTACATTATGCTGCTCTAAAAATACTTCGATTCATTGCTCAAGGCATGCTTACTCCTCATTCATCCTGATATTGCCGCCACACGCAATTTAAAAAAGCATTTTGAAAAAAGCCTTAAAAGCAGGAAACTCTTGAGAAAAGAGAAAAATTTTAGATTTTTACTTTTCCGACATTTTCCATTTTTCACAGACCTGAGATGGAATGAAAATGAAAATGTAAAGTTTTTCTTTTTTGATGCTAGAAGAACCAGAAAAAAAACCTTTAAATAAATAATGAATGGTTTTCTTTTGATGAAAAAAAATGAAGTACTTAAGTGCTTTATATTCAACTTTGATGCCTTTTTTTTGTGTCTTTATTATTTATTGCTTCTTTGCTGTTATTTACTCTTGAAATTAAATTCAACATTTATCATTGACGGAAAATGGGCGGAGAACTTTCTTCGAAATTTATGACTTAAATTAAGGAAAATTTTTCGTGACTTAATTTTCATGAATTTCTGTTGAATTTGATTTGAAGACTGATTCGATTGTGGCTTTTGAGGACGGAACGCTTTAAATGAGCAAATAATTATATGTAAATGCTGGTAAATGCTTCCAGGAACTAGATAATTATTTCTTAATTAAAATGTAACAATCCTTCAATTAAACTTTTTATTTTTTCAAGAATTATCTTAGCATCTCAATTAGGAAATTCTTGAGACACGAGGAAGTAATTATTCAGTTAAAATACCAGAATTTATTTTAAAGATTTTTTTTTTCAGTTAGGGACTGTTCACTTATTAGGGAACTAGAAATAATGGACTTTTTCAACTTCTAAATATCTCAAAAATCTTTTATTTGCGACACAATAAAATATCAAGCTCTCATCATTCAATCCTCGAGAGAGTCGCTTCCTCGGAAAAGGGATTATGATATGGAAGAGAGGGAAGAGCGGAAAGAGAGGAAAGAGAGGAAGAGAGGAAGAGAGGAAGAGAGGAAGAGAGGAAGAGAGGAAGAGAGGAAGAGAGGAAGAGAGGAATAGAGGAATAGAGGAATAGAGGAAAGAGAGGAAAGAGAGGAAAGAGAGGAAAGAGAAGAAGAAAAGAAAGAAAGGAAAGAGGGAGAAGAGAGGGAAGAGAGAGAAGAGAGGGAAGAGAGGAAAGAGAGAAAAGAGAGAAAAGAGAGGAAAGAGAGGAATGAGAGGAAAGAGAAAGAAGAGAAAAGGAAGAAAGGGAAGAGAGAGAGAAAAAGAGGAAAGAGAGAAAGAGAGAGGAGAGAGGGAAGAAAGAGAGGGAAAGAGAGGAAAGAGAGGAAAGAGAGGAAAGAGAGGAAAGAGAGGAAAGAGAAGAAAGAGAGGAAAGAAGAAGAAAGAGTTAAGAAGGAAGGAAAATAGTGAAAAAAGAAGGAGAGAGGGAAAATGTTTTACAAGCTCAAATCGTGGTTCATGATCCACGTTCTTGTAGAGCAAGAAGGTCTAAATACCCAATTTTTATCGTTACATAATTTACGAACCCTCCCTTACTCATTAATCAGACAGAGCTTTTTATTGTCAGACATAAAATTTTGTCGTAGTAAAATAAAATATAAAAAAATTAAGAATTTTTATGGCCACTTATGTTAAGTTGAGATAAATTGTGGTTTGCGAATTTGTGAAAAATGTTGAAAAAATGAGGTTCATGTTCTGGATTTTTAAGTTTTAAAACTAGTGTCATTAACAATTGCTCTTCACTTTTTTCAAAACTTTAAGTTCAAATGCACTCGTCTATTTTCTGCTTTGTTGAATGACTTTTTAGCTCCCACTCATTTCATCGCTATAAAATTTACGGTTGTTTTCAAAACATTCTTTAAAATCTTTAAACTTCAAACTTTAATAATGTGCTATTTATAGATTAAAACTTTTATAAAATTTCTCAAATTTTACGATTGTTTTAAAAATAGTTTTTAAATCTATAGATTTTAAACTTTAAAATATGAAGCATTTTTAGACATTTTTGGAGAAACTTTTGAAAAATTTGCTCAAAACTTAAATTTAAATTCAAAAGGAATTCGTAAATGTTTAATCAAATTGCTTACATTCATGTAAATCTAATCATAATCTTGAATGTATTTTGTTAACTTTTTGCGAAAACTACAGCATACCTAAAACTTTCCAACACATGAATATAAAATAGATCTACTTTAAAAATTCTCATAAAATTTTAAACGTAGCATGTCCCTGAAGCAATAAGATTTCCACGTAATAGCTAAGAATAAAATTAAAATTGCAAATTACCTTAAAAGCACCTACTATTCAACTAATCTTCCTCATCAGAATAATCAAATAAAAATGGAATTCAATTACAACGAATGAATTTATTAAGTAATGTTATTCAACTACATAGTCATTATTCTCAAAAAAAAAGCAGCTGTACCTTTTTTCGTTAAGCTTCCTTATTATGCTTTCATTAAGTCCATGACACACTCGTTCATTTTTATTCACGTTTTAATACTAGAAAATTTATATATTTTATTTTCGGAATGAGAACATCTTGAATGAATGAGTGAGACAAGAGTATTATTATTGTAATTCGTCAGGAAAAGTTTCCATTTATTCGCATAAAATTAGAGGATGGAAAATTTCCATTTCTAAAAATTTTTCATCTAATTTTCTAATTTTCTTGTATATTCATCTCATTTATGTTTCTTTTAGGTGATATTTTTGGGGTGATGAGTGGAGGTTTTCGTTCATTTTGGATGAATTTGGGATAGACATCGAGGTTCATTTGTGATATTGAACCTCGATGGAACCGTGGATTAAACGGTGTACGTCGGCTCCGACATGAAAAGCTTGAGCTCTGTGTTTCGAAATTCTGCACTATTAGCAGTAGACAAAATTGGTAAATCATTAGATTCCCAACCTTAATGTCAAATTCTTCTTGTCAGGTCAATGATGATGATGATTGGTTCCTATTGATCCACTATAAATCGTAGGGCGTTAGTGTCAGGAGTTTTTGTCAGGTCAGATCAGGTCAGGTCAAGATTTCTGTTAATTTGAGCGGTCATTTACTAATTACGCTTATTAGGAGGGGTTTAGGGTATAAATCTGATTTAAATAATTGATATTTTGAGGACTCTGTAATGCAATAAGTGAAACTGTCTCAAGTATGTTAGGGAATATTCAGGAATTACGTAACGCTTGGAAGGGGACAGAAGTTTACAATTTGGTCATCGAAGTCCATTTGGTTCATGATTTCTGTTATAAAGCGTTACAAATAGGGGTCTACAATAGGTACTTATTACATAATAATTTTAAAAGTTCGCTTTCCGATGAACAGCATTTTCACCTTAAATTATTGGATCAAAACTAGCCGACTGTAACGATGCCGTCAAGGCAACTTCTATGTCTTACCGTTAAAATATGACTACATTGCGGTGCCGAATGCCAACACGTTGTGCTATTCAGGACTTTACTAGAACAGTTTGCCTTTCCCCTTCATATTTATATCATCTTATAATATGGACTAATCTACTTTTCCCAAAATATTCCTTAATTCCTTCCCATTTCAAAACATTTCAATATTCAATAGACTTAATAGACTTAAAATATCACAACAAAATAAAAAATTACGCCTTAATCCCCTCACAAATAACACAAAAGCTTTCTCTAACTTATTAACTAACTCAGTTGTCAAATGACTTACACGCACAAACGACACAGATAGATATTTCTTCATTTTAAATGAAAATTTCCGACAGCAAGTTGAGCTAAATAGAATATTGTGTAGTATGGGATAAATTGGATAGGGATGGTAAGTCTAATGAGAAATGACAAAATTGACAAAGTTTTCTTGATCACAATTGAAGAATGAGAGAGAAAAATTTAAGGCATCTTAATTTATTATCATTTCAACTTACTTAACTTTGTCTGTTTGAAAATATTTTACTTATATATGTAGACTTTTGTAGACAGCTCAAAAGAGAAATCGAGAAATCCCTCAGTTATCGCATTTCATTTAAAATGATTTCATTTTTGAGATTTTTCCTTTTTTTCTCTATTTTTTGAGGGAAGAAAAAGGCGGATGTGAAATATTTCCTTTCATTTATGGAATGTTACTGCTTTTTGTTATCGCTCGTGTTATTTTACTTGAATTGTAATTGATGAATTTTTATTTAAAGGCAGAATATAAAAGACTTTAAGTGATTTATGGGCACAAGATTGTAGTGAAATGAGGAATTTTTGAATGAAATATTTTTGAAACAGTTTTAAACATTTTAATTTGAGTATTTATCAGTTGCTTCAGGGTTAACGTAATAAATAACATCAAATAGGGATCATTGAATGCTGAGTTGTCCAACCTGTGTGCCGTGGTACAATATTTTGTCGCTATATTTTTAAAAAATGCTAAAAACCGCATTTTATGTGTAGTTTTTGTCGTGGCTTGCCACCAAAGAGTCGTGAAAATAATAGGTTAACCACCACTGGTTCCCCTTCCTCGTGACTATATCCTAGAGTTGATTCCTCTCAATATCTTCAAGCTAAAATTCCTTATGATAACAACATTTCCTAATAAATTAATATTTCATCCAATAAATTCCATACCCAAGAAAGTCAGCAGCATCATGTTACAAATCAGCAGCATGTTGTAAAGCCTAAAATCAATCCTTATAAATATTCATAACATTGAAAAACTTTTCTTTATGATATTATTTTTGCTACAGTCATCAACTTCCTACATAAACTTATCATAAACAACATTTTGAGCAAACAAAGCTCATCCTTGTTGATATCTTTAAGACTGAAAAACAAATCATTGAACTTTACAGTTAACTGAACATGTCAGTTTCATTGACTTTCTGCTTTCTTAATGTCTGATATAGTCAGACATGATTTATCAACAATGATGTACCCGAAATGTCTTTTAAAATGGATTTAATATAGAGGAAATTGAAGAAAATCGGAAGGAATTTAAGAAGAGATTTGCTTTCTTGGTATGTTTTATTACTTACAGTCTAATATTTCCTTAAATTATTTTCATTTCAAGTATTTCCTAAAAATCCCATGATACCGTTCAAATTTATTATTAAAAAAGAGAGAATTCTCATGAAGCACCATATGCAGCAGACGTATTTGGAGTGGAAAATTTGAGAATTTGTGGGAATGTACGGAAATTACGTATCATTTAAGGAAGTGTCCAAAATCTGAACTCGACAATTTTTTGAAAATGAACTGCATTTGGTCTAGACCGTTTCCAATCACAAAGGTACTCTTGCTGAAAAACGTCTGAAAATCACTTTTCTAGGGGGAAGAGGACAAACATGAATGGGTCAACGTGGTTCAATGGCTGGATGTTATCGTACTTCGGTACTTAATTTTCCATTGTGATATCGAACAACCGGCCGTAAGTTCGATATTCGACAGTGGATTCGAATCATTTGCAATTGAATCGCGATTCACATCCTTCCTTTGTAAGATGATCCTATTTTTACAATAAGCTGACAATAATGTCACCAAAGGAGTAGCAACTGTAGGTTTACTGAGTGCTTAGGTCTGACGCACTCCTCACTCGTTAAGCAATCCATTAGCCACGAAAAGCTTTTGCATCAATGTTTTTGCCTTCAATGAACTGAATAGCTTGGTAGGTTTTTTTATGTCGGATGCATCCCATCCGGATGGGAAAAGTAGGGTCTAAAAATGGAGGGTCTCCGTAATTGACGTACATTCCCTATTTCTATAGACTATAATATTTTCTCCATACGCACATTCACTCAAGTGAATAAAAAAGAAAAAAATTAAATCCTTAAAGTTGATTAAATTTTAATTTATGATAACATAAAAAAAGCGAGGAGAAAAAAATGATAACGAAGAAATAGCAACAAAAAAAGAATCGATTTATAGGAAGAAGGAATCAAAAATGTATATGCGAGTACATAAATATTCATATGTGTGTGTGTATGGGTGTACTTAAGATAGCGAAGAACAAAAAAGTTGCATAAACAGTGAAACCCTCATTTTTTATTTTCTTATTTAAAATTTTGTTAGTATTAAATTTTGATGTTTGTTAGAATAATAATGTACTTTATGCATAAGTATATGCTAGTTAAAAGCTAAAACATAGGAATAATCATAATTTTCATGAAAAAATTCTTTTGTTTTTGTCTTGTTAAAATATTTAGATATGAAAATGTTAAATTGCGCCGCAAATTGTTGAAAATTTAGTGTTGGCTGTGCTGGGTTGTAAAATTTTTAATTTTATTTTCTTGAGAAAATTTATTGCGCGCTTCCGTTTCTACACATAATGAATATGATTGCCCAAATACACCACTGTTCATTTAATAGAAAGTATAATTCTGAGTAACGGAATCAAAGTTGGACTCGAATCTGCAATCCTTCGATTTCTGGTCGCACGCTCCTTCCACTCAGCTTACCGGAAGTCACTCGACTATATGACAAATTGCCATGTTTAAATTAAACATTTTCTTGTATCCCACTCCATTTTCAATGACATACCATTCAATGGCTATTCCAGAATCCCATTCCACCAATTGTTAATAAATTACATTAAAAATCAGCCAGATTGAGTCTTCCTTACAGATTCATTTCCACAATATTATTAGAAAGTCATGGTGATTCAGAGAAAAATATAAAAATTTTCCACGAATTTATTCTATTTTTGAACACGAAAGCCTCATTATGGTCCAAAACAACTTCC